>NW_025091285.1:861051-1018677 GCF_018340605.1 Aspergillus pseudoviridinutans | reverse complement strand
ATGCATGATCATCTTGGCCGAATCACCTATACTGGAAGGTTTATCGAAGGAATGGCCGAATTTCTCCATTCGGTAAGCGGTAATCTAATTCAACAAGAAACAAAAAAGCAGCTGAAAATCACCATTTGACAGAGCGCTTGAAAATGTACTTTCAAGTTCGCTCTTTGGGTTTCTGTCGCTGTATTACCAACCACGCTAAATCCACGAAGAAAGCACTGAAAGAGAAATGAATGTCAAGGATATAAGGCAAAGGGAAATCGAGATATATTTCTGGTTACAATTGAGCAAGACTCGAAAAATACAGATATGACAGATTTTCTGAGCAAGCTAAGACAGTATGGGCCAGTGACCAAGAAGACAAATGAGATTGAGGATGATGTCAAACGGAAGCAATTTAGGATGAAAAGTTTGATTGATGGAAGAGAATAACTGAAAGCTCCAGGGTAGGTTGAAATAGCCCAAGGATAGTGCCGATACTCGAACACTCAAGCTTCCAATAATACGAATTGACTACACAAAACACAGAGAAGTGTTTGGTGCATATGAAATTACCCAATTGCTAGCGGTAAGTCACCGCTTCATGTCTCGACACAGATCTATGCCTCGACGGACAAGGGTACCTCTACATAATCAGTCTCAAGGAAGTTGTCCAAGGCTTCTAAACCAGCTTTCAGCTCCTTTGTGTCACCCCCAAATCCCAAGCGCACATAACCGGAGAAATTAACACCATCCCCAAAACATTTCCGGCCGGGAACGAGGAGAAGGCCCCTTTTCTGTAAAAGCTGAGTGCAGAGCTCCATGTCATCGACGGGCTTGCCAGACTTGACAAATCTGATAAAACCAATCGGTCCTCCTACAGGCCTGGACCACTTGCAAACTGAGCTGTTTTTATCGATAAATGCCTGGACCAACTCCAAATTTTGCTGTGCCAGTGTCCTATTTCTTTGGATCAACCCCTGAGACAAATCAGGGCTCAGTACAAAAGACGCAAGATGCTCATCAATTTGACTGGCCGTGATAAGGGCGTAAGATCTTGCATTAACACAAAGATCAATCACATTGGAGTTGTGAGAAGCAATCCATCCGACTCTTAGCCCTGCCAATGAATATGCCTTAGACAGAGAGCTGGTGGCAATTGTGTTCTCATAACCCATTGATAGAATCGACGGTGGGTATTCTGGATCCGTGGGCGAGATCGAGTGGAAAAGAGGACGATAGACTTCGTCACTGAAGACGATGATTGAATGCTCACTCGCAACTTGTAGAATTTGTTGGAGAGTACTCTTGGAAATGATTGCGCCTGTCGGATTTTGCGGATTGCTAGAAGTAAGGAGTCAAGGTTAGAAGCCGTGTGGGACACGGGGAAATATGCTGTTGGACTCACTTGATTATGATCATTTTGGTGTTCGGTCGAATGAGCTTTTTTAGTTCGTCCAGATCCAACTTCCAGTCATCGTCCCAAGTAGTCTTCCACAAACTAACATCTGCCCCAAATGATGCCGGAACTGCATAAAGCTGTTGATATGTGGGGTAATGCACTATAACATGGTCGCCTGGTCCCAACAAGGCAAATAAGACAAGAAAGTTCGCCAGCGATGCCCCAGGAGTAGTGACTACGTTCTCTGCTGACAAAGAGTGAGAGGATTCAGACGAGTAAAGATGGGAGATTCTTGATCGGAGAGCTTCTGACCCTTTCATAGGGCCATAGTCCAGTGCTTTTGAGAGGATGGGAGAGAAAATCTCCATCCCTGTATTAGAATCCTTGGATTGTTGTTGCACATCATTAATAGATCTCGGAAGAGAATAAGAATGTGCAAGGTTGTGCTTGATATCTGAACAATGAGATAGTATCCACTATGAAGCACATTAGTACATCTCAATGCCAGGTCTAAGAGGACACGAACATGATCAACTTCAAACAGATTAATCTTTGGCATCTTGGACCACAAAGAACAGTTCGAAAATTTTCAGCGAAATGCCTTTTCGCGTAGATATGTGTTTATGTAGATATCTGTTCTGGAGTGAAGGATGAGTCTTAGGAACCAGCTTGACCATTTGGTAAAATGGTGGCGGATGCTGTTAAAGTCTATTGGTCAGTTATGTGAGCATTTAATTCCGTTAGTTTGTGGTTATGTGAGCAAGTGGTTACGTTACCATCGTTACATGTACAAAAGCTTAATGACATGGGATCCATTCCTGGTCTCTGAATGCGAGTATGATGGACAGCGAGCCACTTTCGAGCTCAGGGCTGATCCTTGATTATGAGAAACAGTTGGCAGGAACTTCGGACTTTATGCTCCTAACACCGTTAATATTTCCGATTCTAAAAACATCATGATTCATCAGTATTTCTGTTCAACGTAACCTCCCGGAGAACTTGCTATATAAGATCTTCCCTGGATGCGATATCCCTTCCAGCTCTGAGAACAAAGCTCTATCACTCGAACTTTCTCACTCAATAATCTCCTCATTTGGTTATCATGTCATTGCATTTGAGAGGAAGCACGGCTGTGCTCAACAAAGCCCCGAAGCTCCTAAGAGGAGGAACCGTTCTCATCCATGGCGAGCATGACCGTGTGTCCCCTCGACTAGCCGATATTCTCATCGAGGGAGATCGGATCTCGAAGATTGAGACCTCCATTCCAGCACCTACTGGATGTCACATCATAGACTGCACCGATAAGATCATATCACCTGGTTTTGTAGATACACATCACCATGTCTGGCAGTCGCCACTCAAGGGGTTCTTCGGAGACACGGCCCTCTTCCCATACCTGGCAATCGGTTTGTCCATTCATAACCCAAATAAAAGCAATCACCAACTTACAAATTGAAGTTATCGCCGCAGGGTTGGAGCTCAAGGCAGAGGACATGTTCTGGGCAAATTTGGCGGGCAGTTTGGAGGCTATTGATGCCGGAACTACAACCACCTTGGACCACGCTCATATGAACTGGTCTAAAGATCATAGTACGGAAAAGTTCTTCCAGTCAAGCTCCAGAATACTAATATTGTTTGATTAAGGTCGATCAGCAATTGCCGGAACTATTTCGTCAGGCATACGATCGGTTTTCGGCTATACTCCTGTATCCGTTGTTGCGACTACGAAACCAAAGATTGAATTCTCTCCTGAACCTCTGCCAGACTGGGTAATGGAAACCTTTGAGCAGCTTGCCATTTCGCAGCCGCTGAACAACCCCGAGTTCCGTGTCCAGTTAGGGTTTGGCTTTGACTTCTACCACCTTCCCAAAGAGGTCGTACTGGGGGTTTTCGAGAAGGTCAAATCCCTGGGCACGAAAATAATTACGTCGCACTTTATCCGAAATTTTATCAAGGGCAGTGAGAGCCTACCTGCGCTGTTAAAGTCCTATGGCCTCTTACAAAAAGGCATGGTTCTTTCACATGGTGGCGGGGCTACCTCCGAGGACGTCAAATTACTGAAAGACGCAGACTGCTTTGTCTCTGCCACTCCAAACACCGAGCTTGCCATGGCGGTTGGGCCTCCAGTCTGCTTCCGAAATGACCTTCCCGGCGTTGATAAAATATGCTCTCTTGGTGTGGATTGCCACTCAGCTACAAGCGGTAGCATGGTCAATGAGATGCGGGTAGCATTGCAGACTGCGAGAGGAATCGACAGTGACGTTCACATTCAAAAGGGCGTGTGGCCGAGGGAAATCACCTACACCACATCCGATGCATTTAACATGGGCACTATTCAGGGCGCCCGTGCCCTATGCATGGAGCATGACATTGGTAGCATCAAAGTGGGCAAAAAGGCGGATCTAGTGATTTTCGATGCTCTTAGCCCCGCTATGATATGTGTGGCCCAGCAGGATCCTGTCATGGCCATTGTTCTGCACTCGACAATACGTGATATCCACACAGTGTTGGTGGATGGAGAGTTGAGGAAAGAGAATGGCAAGCTTTGTTCAGTCAAAGCAACTGAATGGGATGATAGGAAAGGATTCTTGGAAACGAATCATACTATTCGTTGGCAAGACGTGTCTGATCGACTTCTGGCCATACAGGAACGGCTTGTATCTCAAACACCGGAGCCTCTTCTATTGCAGATAGAAGATCATGTCCGGGAGCTCTTTGGCCATAAGCCTAGCTCTGCCAAAATCTAGTCCATGTGGCAGCGCTACAATCMATTCAATTTCAAGGCCTGAGATTAAATCTCGACGAGCAACACTTAAGCATCTTGGGTAACAACCCATCGGTCATTAAACCCTGCTCCCACTATGCAGAATATTGCACGAATTCGTACGATGACGAGATACGGCCTCAGTGGGCCCACCCCATAACTCTCTGTGAATTATTGTTGGCTGACTGCTGTGCATGGAAAAGGTGTTAATAACTACTTGCTAAGATACATAAGCCCAATCAACGAACCTGTTATTGGAAAGCATAATTTGAAAAATGAGTGACCTTTTCCACCAGGACTGGGGTGTTTTCTACACAATTGAATGCCTAGGACTCAACCTAAGGAAAATCCAGCAAAAGTGACTTCATACCTTGGAGAAGATCTGATTTAAGATCTTCAGGCTCCTCGATGCCACAGCTGATGCGAAGCAGCCGTTTATCGCAGCCTGCGTCGCTCATGGCCCGCCACTCCATTAAGCTCTCCACGCCACCAAGGCTAGTTGCATGTTGGAAAATATACATCCTGCTGGGTAGGCGTTTGGCGTGCTCAGACCTCTTCACCAGAATAGAGAATACAGGTCCAAACCCGCCTGGCATCTGTTTTTGGAGCCAACCTTCTTTCAAGGCTTCCTGTTGGAGTGAAGCATGTTGAACTTTATCAAGAACCTTGGCGACCACAGTATCGTGGTCCTGCATTTGTTCGTGTAGCCAGTGGACCAGTTTCCTTGCAGTATCGGATTGTCTGAGAACTCGCAAATGCATTGTGCGGATAGACCTCATGCCAAGCCAGCCTTCAAAGCTACCTATGACGTTGCCTAAGACTCTACGCTCTGCGTGGAGGGTCTCGGCCCACCCTTCTCTGACACGATCAGGATGCACGACCAAAATGCCACAAAGCATATCCGAGTGGCCGCCAACATACTTAGTTCCGCTGTGCATCACGATATCCGCACCAAACTGCAAAGGGTCCTGAAGAGGAGGCGGAGCGAATGTTGCATCTACGCTCAAAAAAGCCCCCCTTTCCCGGGCCTTGGAAGAGTAGTAGGAGACGTTTCGCGCCTCGCCTGTGGGGTTGAGCGGCGTTTCGACGTGGATAACATCTCCAGCCCCCAACTGATCCAGATCTGTCAGATCTAGCTTTTGAACGCCGGTCAGTTTGCTCATCACATCGATCACGCCATGGCAGCCATGATATCCGTCACCGATGAAGATGCGTCTGGGATTCAGCAAAATCATCATGGAATGGAACGCCGAGAGACCAGTAGAGTATGTGACCACCTCGCCCCCGAACAGGCTGCGCAGCACGACTTCGAACCGATTGGCATTGGGAGCCGAGTAGCGCGAGTACACATGCGAGTCAAAAGGCGCATTTGGCTATAGACTAGTGTTAACGGGATTTGCGTAATCAATGCTCAATTCTTACATCAATATTTTCCATTTCAACCAAATTTTCTGGATCCCTTGCGTATCGATAATTGACAGCAACATGTATTCCAGGTGCGATTGCGCGATGAGGACTGACGAAGTCATCCGCATGAACGGCCTTGGTGGCCATTGCCATAGCTGGAAGAGCTTTTTCTAACGCTTCGGCTGTCAAAACAAAGCCTCCTGGCTTCTCGGATACCCGATTTGTCGCCATGATGCCGCAGAGTTTTGCGCTTTTTCGTTTTGATATGTGAACAGATGAGAAAGGCCTCTAAGATATAATGTCGTCTAGTAGGTGGGAGGGTCACCATATATATACGTAGACATAAATCCTAGATTGTCATGGCGTAATTGAACGATTACGTGAGATCTTAAGGTTGGAAAAACCAAACGATGCCTGGATAGTGGGCCTCCTTGTATTTGGCTGGTCAAGGAAATAGATGAGACGAATATCCCTGAATCGCAGCGAGGAGATACGATTCAATGATTTACTGCTGATGATATGATATTCCTTGACAATTCACATCCTATGGTCGTATGTGCTGGGAAAGAGCAGGACTGGTGTCATATATGACAACTCTATCTGCATAGAGAAGCTCCCAGGTATGTCTCTTTACCCTCCCTTTTCTAGGCAATACTCAGTATCACCCGGTGACTTCGGTCCTTTTCAATCGCAGCAAGTACCATATACACTGTTATTCTTCTGGCCGTGGTTGATCATCAGATGCATAGTCGCGCGCCAGCTGCCCCTGTTATCAATAGGAAGTCACATGTAAAGCGGTTTCTCTCAGAACTCTTGTCGATATGAAATTTGAGTAGCTGGGCAAGGCAGCTTGGTTTCGCAATGGTATTGGCAGCGCTACGCTTAACAATCGACATCACGATAGTATAGTCACTCATTGCCCGTCTGCGGAGAGCAGTGCTATTCTGGGAATCCATGTCTGTCGCAGCAACGGAAAAAGCACCGTTCGTTCCTTTATATCTTGGACACAGCATGTCAGTACTTAGAACACATCCACACAGGAACCCTTGTAATATTCATGAATATCCTATACATTCCATTACGCTTTCCAAGCTAGCCAGGCACTTCGTATGCTTGCTACCACCTTTACTCTAAATAAATTACATATGAATAATAATACAAATAAGTGCATAAAACATGCCAAGGCCAGACTGTCCATGGAATAGAAATGGTAGGTATGATACATTAAGTATTATTATTGTTATACACAAGTTATAAATACGCCAGCATACAATTCCTAGGCAATATCTTCCCCGCCTGTTTTTTCTCCCTCTGCTGTCTCCAATTTCCACCGCAATAACCACTTTTACTTACTCTAATGATTATGGGTACAATTCGCGAAAAACACAAGTGTCTCATCAATGGGCTCTCCCATCTTTTCACTCTATTTATCAAAGCCCATTATATTGCCCCTACTGATGTGCTGTATCCCCCTCACGACGCTGATGTTGGACGCCTTCAGAGACTTGGGTTTCAACCTGAAGTGGTTGATCTCATCTAACTCCTGCTAGCAATTAGAAATGAAGCAGTCTGGAGTTATAATGATGAAGGAATAGAAATGATTCCTCATGCTAAGCTGGTTAATTATCTGCAACAGTCAGAAACAGCTAATGCTAATGACATGTTGGAGACCCTGCGCTGGGTTGACCACACAGATAAGGATGCGCAGGGCCTCTTTCCCCCATCCATCCTTTGACTGACATTCCCTGCCTTTTATGGAGTAAATGTGTTGTATAATATCCATGACCGTATGTTATTTCTCTCCCTTAATTTTTACTTTATTTTCCTTCAGCTGAAGCTCTAGCTGACGTCTGCACCAGAGACTATAATGGAATGGTGTGACCTAAACCAAAAGCAATGGCAAGACTGCCCCCGCCAAACATGTGAAGACTTCTTCTCAAAGGTCCTTAAGAAATTCCAGGATCTTGAGTATATCCCTTATTTTGATCCGGATGATGGAGCGCAAGTTCCTAAATGTAAGATCAAGGAGAATCCTATTCTATTCCAGAATATCTTCCCTGGTGGAATTCGCCTTCCGACTGATCCCCAGGCTGCTGTTCAATGTGAGAAAAGGGGAGTGGGCCAGGATAGCATACGTGGTGATCTTAATCAATGGAGGGCTCTACAGAAGCTTTATCGCGATGCGGGCTGGGCGGGCGAATTTGACGGAGAGCTTTTCGACAATAGACGGAGGGATTTGTTGCGTGTGATGAAGGATCTCCAGGGCCAATCTAGGAGATGGAACAACATTCCAGAGGATAGCAAAACAGAGGAGATGCGAATCGCTGAGCGGGCGTTTCGTCAGCGTCGGGAGGAATTTTGGGCTGAGAGTGCTGGAGAGTACTATCTTTAATATTTCCAGTGTGTCTTGTGATTCCGTATCCCAATTGCTTACACGCCATGGCCATGGAGATGTCTCCATTTGTCTCCATGATGCTCTATGATATACCTATAATAAAAATCCAACACCATCCATGCAGCTATAATCCACTTGTTCCAGTCGATCATATTCGGTCCACATCCTCGGCTTAACTCCATTGCTTTCGGTATCGGTATCGGTATCGGTAGAGTTTCTGGTCCGTTTCCGAGCTTCCCTGGCATAAAGTCTCGTGATGATGCATATGGTATTCAAAACACTTTTAAAGTGCTGCCAGAGCTTAAGGGGTCAAAAATTACTCAACGTATCGAGCTTGTCATTTATTTTAGTGGCACTTGAGAGCGTATCAGGTCGAACTCTGGTGACTTAATCGTCTTTCGCTGAGATATGATTCCCTCATGTATACTGTTTTGTCAAGCCAACGGGGAACAATCTTGACGGTTGGAATTCGTTTTTGGCTAGACAACCGCTTGAGAGTATGTGTCATGGTAAATTGTAAAATTTCATTATGTGACGGGCGCCCTGCTGCTTGTTGTGTTGGTATAGACAACGCGACCAGCCATAGTGAGGCTAAAGAATTGGTTCAACCTCAAAAGTATTGCAGAGTTAAGCATATGGGCACACGGCCTCCGCTCCACAATAACCTGTTGAAGCAGGTTACACACGTCTCGCTGAGAGTAATGTTACACACTCAAGAATAATAATTTGAGTTAGCCAGCCATCCTTGCTCAGATGAGATAGCATAAGCAACAATATACCTGAATAAAATCCACCCAATTTTCGTCTGCCCCACGCAGACGTGTGTTGAACGCTCTGCGATTGGGAAGAATGACCACGGATCAATCTCGGCCAGACGACACCACTTAGCGCCTGCGGTGTACAGTACATCATGGAGAGTGATGTTTCCTGCTTGGGCATTAAGCTTAAGGAGCTAGCTGGCGTCATTCACATTTACATAAGCTCAATAAGTTGTTAACGTAATTCCTAAGCGAGCTGGACACCCCCCATCCGATTTTAATGCCTTCGCACCTTTGAAACTATCCAAACCAACCAAAACAATATATTTTTATTTGAACTAGCTCGTATTGCGTGTAGGACATCTAACTCTAGTATGCCTTATAATGTGTTTTCCACACCCTATGGTCGTATGTGCTGAAAGTGCAGCAGGACTGATATATTAAGTAGCGGTAAGAATGGTTGACAGAACTATTCTGGTACCTTATTAAACTTGCAGAACTATAATACCACTAAGCTAAAAAGGTGTCCGGACGAAGTTTCAGTCAGTCTAGATTCCATATCCATAATCATAGCGGTATAATATTTTAACAAGACACTTATTACAAAGAAAAATATGCCTCAAAATTATCTTCTCAATGCGCCAAGACTAGCCAAGAACCGGAACACCTCCTGGTGACAAGTGTGCGCGGCTCTTTACGGAAAAGCAACGACGATATAGTTAGACAGTTCAATAGTTGATATCTATGTCTCAGTAAAGTGAAAGATGAAAGAGGTTGATGTCTCAGATCTTGACCAGACAGGTCCCGAAATGTAGGCGTTTCCGAACGTACTCAGAATTCACTGGCGAATGATATGGATTCCGGTGGTCGCCAAGGATCCTCGCCAAGAACCATGCCAACGCCTCGATACTACTTTGTGTCCTTGGCTCATCAAGACCCTAGTGTAGTACTTTGCCCTTCGAAGAGGGAAAATGTAAGTGCTGGCCCTTGAATTCTCAATAACAAAAGTTCAGCATCAGAAATGGCTTCCATGACACAACCAGAACCAAAGGACAACGCTCCTCCTGGCTCCCTCCTGGACACCAGAGTGACCAGACGCACACCAAGTTCAGCTGGTATAGACCTTGACAGCCACTACACCCCAAATTTTGCACAAATAAGATAATGTCGCTGACCCAAGTGTTTGTTCAGTCCTGGCGACATGTTCTAACATTGTCTCCGCGCTTCTTATCCTCTCCACCTTCAGCCCTGAACAGACAATCCGGACCAGGCTTAGTACGTGGTCTATTTCTTGAGAATGTTATGTTTTGCAAAGAATTGGTAATGATGTTAATGATTTATAGTAAAATTAACTGCTGCAGCTGTGCTTACCTGTGTCGTGCACACATATCTCCTATGGTCCTCCCCTCGAGACCAGCAGAGTCTATCATCCGTTATACTGGCTATAATAAGCGGCCCTCTGGCAATCTATCTGGCTCTGCTGATGCTTTGGTGATGAGAGGCGTGGACGAGGATTTTTCCATTGCAGCCACATAATTCCAATATATTCATATTTTATACTAGATAAACCGTCATCAGACACCGGAATCGATATCTGAGGCTATTCTTGGTTGACTCCCCAATAGAATCGGGGAGGTAGTTAATATCGTGCCATTGGATCATGTAGAGTGTAATTTGGCCATGCGATTCTTATTGCGGTTGCCTACCTTAGGACATGAGACTTGACTGTCATGCTGTAGAAAGTGACCTTATTTTCCTTGACGAAATTACAAAAGGGGAATTTATCTTGGATGAACAATCAAACGGTGTCCGACCTTGTTCACCAGCCACAATACTAGCTTAAGTATAGCTGAGCCGATGGGAGACCCCGTTCCCCAAACCCTATATTATATATGCTGAAAGTGGAGCAGGACTGATACCATATAGGATGATTATTTGGATGTTATGCGTTGCACTCTATGTGTATGCAACACTCAAGGAGGAAATATGTGATCACTGTGCCTTGGATGAGCAAGGTTAATATGTATCTACTCATTAGGCCCTTCAAATTCCATGTCTATATTCAAGAATTTCTGATAGTGTGGCACATAGATCGCACAAATCGGACCTTTGACGCGATTCCAGTCCATTTGGTGACGCTCAGCATCTTTACCAGCTTCTAGCCTTCCCCTTGGCGAGATACAGGAGCTCAAGCGAACTTCAGGGCCAAGAAATCCTTGGCCTCAGTCAACCTGCTACAGCAAAAGTCAGGCTGGAGCAAGGCGAGGTCATCTAGCTTGTAGCCTCCTGTAGCAACGGCAATGATCGAGCAACCAGACTGCTTGGCACATTCAATGTCGAGAGGAGTGTCACCCACAATGATGATATCGTGTGCATTGATCCCAAGACCATACCACGCTTGCAGCTTGGCGAACGAGTCTTGAAACAAGGATTGGCGGTTAGGGTGAACATCTCCAAAAGAGGAGATCTCAAGATCGAACATGCTGGTATCAATTCCTGCTGCACGAAGCTTGAGAAGAGCGTTCGGGCGCGAATTGCCTGTTAGCAGGCCGATGTGAAAAGGGGGATAACGCTTGTTCCGGTACTCCGTGAGCCAGCCCAGGATTTCCTTTGCGCCCGGACAGGGTACGGCCGGTAAGCCTCTTGCGTTAGATTCTTCCAGATACTGTGGGTGCAGTTGGAAGAATTTCTCCGTAAGCAGGGATTTATCATCCACACCGTGATACTCAAGGATGGCATGGAGCAGGCTTAGGTCTGTTTGTCCGTGCAGGTTCACTGGGGTATTGGCATGAGTAATGGTTTTACCCACCACTGCACTGACACAGGAAAAGTACGCGTCAATGCTGAGCTCTTCCGAGCGGCAGAGGGTTCCATCGATGTCAAACAAAACAACCATTTCCCGTCGAGGAGCGTGAGGCTTTACAAGGACTCGCAGCAGCTCACGAGAACCGGAGAAGGAGGCTCGACCATGCAGATACCGATGGTTGTCAAGGATATATCCCTGGCCGGGCTGTAGTGAGACAACAAAGGCATTCTCATAAATGATATCATGCAATTTGGAAAAGCGGGATACCATGGACGCAGACAGCTGGATGCTATCGTCGAACCTGAAGCGAAGAATACCCTTTTTTCTGTCGAAGATGGCCCTGGGGACGAACACTTCGTCATCAGAACGGAAGCTGGTGTGCTTTGAGTTCGTGATCAAATCGTAGAGCTCTTCGTCCTCTTGTTTGAGAACCTCAAGCACCTGATAGCCATCTGCCAGCAGAGACTCGCCGCCGGTTTCTGATCTACTTTTAAGAGTGGACATCAGGATTCGCGGTGGCTCATCCCATCCACTGCGATCCGTGTGAAAAAATAGCTCTGGTGGTTTCTACCTGTCAATTGAACGGGTCCTGCAAGAATGTATCATCCTAACACACTGGAAGTGTATTACTCACCTTCGGAGCTGTATCCTTTCCCTGTCAAGTTCGGTGCAAATCGAATATGACTTATGCCACTACCATGAGTCTTCTCATTTCGGGGTCGAACTATCTCCCCAAGTTGGTTACCCAGATGCACAAGGGAGGATTCATCACAGTCTTCGACAAAAGCAATGCCTTTGGTGAAGAGGTCTTGACGGACTCCATCGATGTCAGAAGGCAAGCGAAACTCCGGTCCTGAATCGGCATAAATTAGTGTAAATGCAGTATCAAAATACGCACAGAACATACTCTGTGGCCCCAAACCGCACTGTGTGACATCCATAGGTGCTATCACTTGAGGGATGGATATAGATGACTAGGTTATCCTTTACAACTTATTCAACAGCCTGGCAGGTCTGTAATCCACATGGAACTTCCTACTCTTTATATAGTTTACTCAGGACAGATGCTTACACCTCATCTACTTGCATGTGCACATTGAATTGAACTTTTTCTCTGGCTGAAATAGTAGTGTCTCTCTAACTATACCAAAAACTCTGACCGAAGCATCCATCACATTATCCTTGCACTTGGACTATAACTTCCCATTCAATAACAAGCACATCTTGCTGGCCTGATTCGTGTTCTGCTTCTGAGTACTGTGGTTGGCCCTGGTTGTTTCGTTAGTATGGTGGGACTTGCAAGGTTGCGAGCCAAAGTACTGAAATCTATCCGTCACTGCCTTCCTACTCAATTTTGGGATAGAGCTGTAAGGCCTCCCATCATGGTGAGTCTAGGGAGCGGCATTTCTTTAGCAACACCATCACTACTTACAATGCTCATCCCAGAAGCTAGCAAACCCCCTCAGCACATATCTGAGCAGAGGGTAAATCGTCATGTTCTAGCCGTATAAGTTGCAGCTTTACCTATCAAGAGACTTCGAATCAGCTTAGAATCACGTATTTGCAGGTCCAGTATACCTGCTAAGCCAGTCATTTAATGACACGGGAGAGGCTCCTGGGCCCCTGGCCAGCCACGGAGCTCTTTAAAGATGGTTGTTGATAATATTATACTATTCGTCGCCTCATCACGCAAAACCGCTGCATTTCTTTCATCAGCCCTTCCAAGAACGTGTTCTACTTATTGGAATAACTGCCCTTGCTCATGCATTAAAGGAATGAGCTTATTTAGGTTGCATTGCCTTTGAAAGGCCCATTTATCAGATTATACCAGGTGGGTATGCCTCGCCTAGGCCCTGGAGCATGTGAATTGGATAATGCAGCAATGGAATCACGTCCTCTAGTCTGACGAACCACGAGACTAGGTTACATCGGCCTTCCATTAGTTCCATAAGCAAGTCTAAGTGACTGGGAAGGCCCGTAAAAAGCTAGACTAGAAGAGCCTTGCCATCACACCTATCCTCGTAAAAGATGCGGGTGGATGATTTAGGGCTCATTTCAGGGTTCTTCTAAAGGGCAATGTCTGTTTCTGGGAGAAGGAATGTGGCTAATTCATACAGAGTGATACTCTCAAAGGGTGATTCCTATAATTTTAATAGCTAGCTTCGCTTACTTAGGTGGTAAGATGTCTGACTCTAGTTATGCACGATGTTGCATTGGGTCATTTTGATTAAGAGACTGTCAATGAACTTCCAGACACATGTAATAAGGAGTGTTCTAGTCGGAATCTATCTAATTAAATCTCCAGCTTACTCCCCTCCTGATTTGAGTCCAATCGAGATGGTATGTATCAAATGAATGACTTAGAAGGAATATCTCATCATCACAATCTTATGATGCTCAATGAGAGGTGGTTTGAGGTGCCTGGAATGCAGTTCCTGGGAGTTTCCTTACAGATATATAAAGTATCAGATAATCACCCTATATAGCAGCAGAATTGAATTTTGAATTGATTCGCACTCTTGCAAGGTCCCGCTGTAGTCTGTACTAACAGAACTACCGGGGCCAACCACAATACCAGGTAGCTGAGATCCCTGCTCTTGTCTAGCGGGATAACTTGCTTGCGTATGCACATTGGAATGAACTTTTTGGAAGAATCCTAAGTGACTAAATCTTAGTACGTCTCTCTAACTACGCTAAGCCATGCTGATCAGTCCGTTTCATTATCCCTGCAGTTTGATATAGGTACTAGTCGGACTCGGGTTTCCATTTTGCGCCGAGGAAAATGAGACCGACTCCGAGAGACATCAGAGGGATTAAAGCTACCAGTTATCTTAATCATATGCTATGAGTTTTCTAATCGTATTCAACACTTGGTGGCCGGGGATACATCCCATAATTTCCTAAAAGAAATGCAACCCAATTTTATCTCCACTGTAGTTATTTTTAAGTGTCGATTAGTGCCAATGATTGCTATAGACTTGCTTTCGTCCAATCCTCCACTTTTCCTTTCTTCTTTCTATATTATTGATTGGACTGGCTCGTGTCGCCTCACGCTGCTCGATAGTATTTGGCTTCGCTGCGGTTTCAGAGAAACACCGGCGAGTCCGAGGATGCAACTACACCCCAAGGGTAATCAAAGAAAAGGATGTCAGATCAGCAGCGTTAACGAATTAGCCTGTGGGTCACTTTCAAATGGCTGGGGAAGCCTGTAACGTTAATGCCGGGGATAGTTGGCGCTCCCCGATCGTTGGACCATGAATGGACAGTGGCAGTGAGTGTGCAGCATTCCACCGTAGAATAAGCCAACCCCATGCCGTCAAGGCAATATTGACAAGGCAAAAGAGGCTATTTCAGCAGGCCCTCTTGATCTTGCCAATCAAATACTAGACATCCATTCATATTTAATGAAAATACACCTCAGGACTAAGCGACCTAATCTAGATGTGACATTGAGTACCCCGTCATACGCGTTCTTCTGAAAGTACGGATTTACCTGCCTAAAACATTCAAGATGATATGATTATTAGTTCTAATATTTCACCAAGTAATCATGAGCATGAGTAGCCTTATATGAACAACCTAACTTAGAATTGGTGTCGGTTCGGGCCGAAAGTCTTGATTCTTGACAGTATATAAAACTCTATTCGTAGAGCACATAGTGCCACAGTCACATACCAACGGGACTCGGGATTAGCCACGGAGTGCTAATAAACTGCCACGCTTTCTCTTGAGCTGTCACAGGCTGCAGGCTGCAGGCTGCCGGTCCGCTGGGCGCCTGTGGCGGTTACCTTGCAAAGGGCATTAGGCCAACCGCAAGTGCGGGGTAGATGGTTGATATTATTTCTTCCAAGACAAAGAGCATGGTAAAGCCAAGCAGTTCAGGTTGTTCTGACTTTGCTGAATAGGTCCGTCCGCTTTACTCGTCTTTCCCAACCGTACATCTTGTAAGGTAGTAATGCTAATGTAGTATTTCCCAGCTTGTTCCATGGTCAGACGGTAGGTCTGAATCTCTCCTTAAGCAGCCACCTCGCCTTCCTGCTTCACATGTACTTCCTCTCAATACATCTCTTCCTGTAAGACCGTACTATCCAGATGCTTTCGCCGACCAAGAAGATATTTCTGATCGCCAGCCATGTCTCGTTGGCGGGGCTCCTATACGGGCTAGACACAGGTCAGTCAAGCACGACCAACACGAAGACGTCGAAAACCGTTGAATAAGATGAGCAGGTTCTATCGGTGTCATCACCCAGATGGACCAATTCGCCGCGTCTATCAGCCCCTTAACCTCCATGCAACAAGGAATCTACGTCTCCTGCATCCTCCTCTCCTCCTCAATATCCTCTTTAGCAAGCGGCCATATCTCCGACCGCATTTCGCGAAAATATGGCCTCCTCATAGGCAGCATCCTCTCTCTTATCGGGACCGTCATTTCCGCATCTTCGCCCAACTTCGCAGCTCTCATCGTCGGCCGTCTGATCACGGGAATGGGAATGGGTCAAGCCATCTCCGTCGCGACGGTCTATCTCGTCGAGATCGCCACGGCGGATATCCGTGGGGTGACTGCCTGTCTCCTGCAGCTTTATGTTGTAATTGGCATCATGACTGGATATTTTATCGCATATGGATCTCATGAGTTATCAGGCAGTATGGCCTGGAGATTGCCGTTCATCGTGCAAGCGGTCATGGCAGCTGTGCTCTCCCTCGGGTTGCTGCTCCTGCCTTTCTCGCCCCGGTGGCTCGTCCAGGCCGGTCGAAGCGATGATGCCAGGCGTGTCTTGAGCAAGTTACGGACAGCAACAGCAGTCGACTCCGAGCTACGTGAAATCCAGCAGAGCTTACAGTCAGATAGACACAAATCAGTCGCCAGCTGGGGAGAAATCTTTGGTCGGAAGTATATTAGCCGAACATCTCTTGGGATATTCCTAATGTCTTTTCAACAATTGACTGGGGCAAGTTGTATTTTCACTTGGCTATATTCCTTGGGTCCTATCGTGTAACCCAGAAATTAATGGAGAGCCAGATTGACGTTGTTCTATACTACGCCCCGATCCTCTTCCGACAAGCGGGTTTCAGTTCCGAAAAGGCCTCGTTTCTTTCCTCAGGGGTCACCGGCATCGTAATGTTGGTCTGCACCATCCCCGCTCAGATCTGGATTGACCGATGGGGTCGCCGGATGCCCCTTATTATCGGAGGATTGGTGATGGCCATTTCTTTCATTGTTACAGGGTCATTATATGCCAGATTTGGTCACTCCACTGCGGACTCAGTCATTCTCACTTCGACCGCAGCACAGTGGGTAGTCATTGTTTTGATATATGTGTTTGTGGCCAATTTTTCCTGGTCGTGGGCCGTGGTAAGTTCTTCTATGCTTTGTTGGTATGGATAATAAACTTGCTAATCGCGGCGTGTAGGTTGGCAAAATCTACGCCTCAGAGATCATTCCCACCAGGCTTCGGGCCAAGGTCTGCGCCTTGGAACTGGTTGCTAACTGGATCGTGAATTTCATTGTGACTCTCACGGCGCCTCTATTCCTACGGTCGTCGCCCAGCGGTCCATACTTTCTCTACGGCTTTGCCACCATCCTTGCCGTGGCAGTCTGCTACTTGATGCCGGAGACAAAAGGACAGAGTCTGGAGAAGATCGAAGGTTTATTTGAAAAGAGGGGAGATGGGGAGGAGGCTCGGGTATAGATGCCATCTAGTCAGTTCGCTACGATGTAGCACTTCAGACTCTGTCAGACAAGTCTACACTAGAAACTGCTACGACACCGGCGAGATTAACGTCCTGATTGGGGTGCTGTTTGTAGCCCCTCGAGCTCCTACTTGTCTACCCGCCTGTAGATAGCCCCGTCGTCAACTCTGTCTTCCCATAAAACATGCATCTCCGAAATCAAGTCGCTTACCCCAGATCTGCGGCTGAAAAGCCCATCGATGTATTGTCCCAGGCAACTAATCGCTGCCGTCACGGATTTCTACTAATATCTCAATTCTGCCTAGTTGGGGACGGGGAGACTTACTACACCCGCAGCTGTTCTGGGTTACACTATGACCAGGCTATCCCGAGGATGGTCTTTGCAGCTGGCGAGACCTATGTGATGTTATAACAGTCCCACTACCAGAGCATCCGAATGAGTGAAAGCGGGAATTCGTTAAATCACATCATATGCCCCCAGTAGGAACTTCTAGCAATGGATGCATCTGCACACGCGGAATGAAAAGTAACCAGATCCTCAATCCTCAAGCTAAGGTATGTCACAGCGGTCCTCTATTTATCTCTATCCAACCTCTGTCCCATGCAAAATCTAGACTGTATCTGAAGACCATCACTTGCTAAATCCGCTATTTCTTAAGCCACTGAGCTAATGAGCCTTAACAAATGCGTGAGATCCATATACCGCATAGCTAGTCCCATGCGTTACGCAAGCAGGATCGCCAAATGAAGGTTTGGTAAGTATCGTATCTTTCACAAGCAAATGATTCCGTGGGAGCTCTGATAGGGTAGCTCCTGCAATACATCTGCCACAATTACTCTTACATTCACATTTACAAGCATAGCCACTAGCACACGGCAAGTCGAACAGCCGTGACTTCCGGGCACCGGGACCAGCTCAGATGGCATCGTCAGTAACCGTAATCGAGTTGCTATGCCTGTAAGTGGACGAGACTGCTATGATTTTGCCAACCGCATAAGCTGGCGGGACTATGTACTTCGAACCTTGTTGGGAAGTGGTGGTGGCTCAGGCAGTCAGGCCTAAGATCTAGATAATAGACTAAGGTAATTGTTCCAGAAAAGTCCCTCGCCAAGGCATGCATGGGGCGGAGTACCCCGCCACGAGGATGGCTTCTAGAAGACTGCCAACCGAAGGAATAGAATGCCAGGGAGATCTACCAAGTCTGAGTGTCTGACTAACAAACCACGCCAAAATCATTCACTTGAGCATTACGAAATGCAGTGTTGTGGAGGAAACTGAAAGTCCTGAAGGAGAGGAGAACACGATGATGGTAGAGGCCAATATGATACGGAGGAGAGAGGTAGATGTACTCTGTGGAACTCACCGATACATCTACTTCTGTGTTGTTTCAGAGTTGAATATGAGACAGATACTTCCTAATACTGGTGGTAAAGGCATGCTTCTGGATCAAGAGTCGGACACCTCCTACAAGTTCTAAACAGAATTACGCTGGTCGTCAAAGTTGCCAAAAGCAAATGAGGGGCAAAATGCTTAAGCGATGGATGGGGTGGTGGGCAAAATTATCGCTAATCAACAAAGAAATATCGTAGGAGATCATAGTCGTATTGACTACTGTGATTGACCATTTGATTATTTTCAATGAGAAACTAACGAAAGAGTGAATCAGTAGGGGTTAAGGAGGATAGTGAAGATGACAAATGGATGTATAGTTGGGATGGATGACAGAGAGAAAGATGAAGACAGCGACAGTCATGTCATTATTGGCTGTAGGGTAGTAGTCATTGTCAGAGAAACTTTGAACTTTCAGTCCACATTGAAGGACACGAGATTATTAATCTTGCCATATCTGAGTACATCAAGATCCATGGTTTGCTTGCGAGAGAGCTGTGGTAACCTCAGGAGGGTCAGGTACCATCTCCACGGCAGTAGGGCACCCATGGATCAGATCCGACTTTTCTACTCCACCAGTCCCAGACACTCAACGTATCGAGACATCATGAATGAAACACAATGAATGAGGCTTAAAGGAGCCTGGTGATCATCATTGAACGGTGCCCAATACGAGACTCGACATCAAAGATGAAGGATGCTAAATGGCCAAGGAGAAGGCGGATCACTCGGGCGCAATTCTCAGCCACTGTCTTTGTCAGTGATGAAGTCATGATTAGTGGGACCTCTCTCTATCTTCAGATCACAGTATAAATACGGAGCCGACCTAAGGAAGACTTTTTTGAGACCGCTATCGCATACTATTTATTGTTTTACTGACAATTACTGCTCTTTCGGTTTTTGATAAGAGTTGATTCTCAGGGTTGACAGCGTAAGATCGACTGCGCTTTTCAGTCAGCGAGTCACATCGCCTTGTCTCGTCTTGGGACCATATCACTTGCAGACAAGTTGCAGAACTACTAAGGTAGGTACTAGACGCTACTGTATGTACCTCTGATCGCAGTTGGGTCTGTCTTTCTAATCCCTCACTCTCCCCTTCAATATCATCATCATATCATCCTTTTCATCAACTCTACCACTTTGCATCATCACATCGCCTCCTCGTCTCACATATCTTATTTTCCATCTTTTTTTTCTAATTCTTGTTGTGCATCAACCCCCGCTTCTTTCAGTCATACCCATCAAGATACCCCTCTTTGTGGCTACCCTACCGATACTGACACTTAGCATCCCTCATTCCCTGCTACCGTCATACAGTGAATCTTTATTCTTTTCTTCATCGAATACCCTTTCATACCTTATCCCTGCGCCTCTTGACTTCTTGGCACTGGACTCGACGCCCGACAGCCCGTGTCTTCCGTCAGCCTTGTCCCTCAGCCTGATTGATCGTCAGCGCTGATTCTTCCCCACTTCGCTTTTCTTGCCCCCCTCCCTCTTCCAGGCACTTCTATTCCTCTTTTCATTCTCTTCGTTTAAACCCACCTTCTGCTTTGCTCTAATCTTCTATCTCCATATACTCGTACTTCTCTTTCCCTTGTGGCCGTGAACGAACTTCATCCTCATGTCATCTTACATTTACAGAGAACGCGAGCGAGATCGCGAGTGGGACGAGCCTCGTTCCTCCACCGTGTCAATCAAGCGTTACGTCATCCCTCCAGAGGAGGATCGAGAGCGCGAATTTGTCTACCGTCGCGAAGGCCCCGTCACTGGTGATCGAGAATTGGTAATCCGCCGCTCTACTGAGCGAGAAGAGCCCGTCATGGTGCAACGTTACGAGCGAGAGATCGACTATGACTCGCGCCCCTACGACTACCGCTCCGAAAGAGACTACTATGATGGTGAGTAGCAATGTCTGAATTCCGGCCGAGTAAATCTGACACTTACTCATGTAGCGCGAGGTCCGCTCATTGTTCACCCCCGTGAATCCGACTATGAGGTTGTCCAGCGGTCCGACGTAGAACGGGAACCAGCTTACTACTATCATCGCCGGGTCCGCGAATATGACGACGACCGTCGCCTTCGTCGCGAGCTCAGCCCTGGAGACTCCATTTCTCAGACCAGTCGTCGTCGGGACGACCAAGACTACAGCAGTGATGATAGCATGGTCTATATTCGTAAAGAGACCCGCGAATATGACGATCACCCCCATCATCGACGCCACCTCGCGGAGGGTGCTTTGGTCGGCATCGGCGCTGCGGAACTGATTCGCAACCATCGAAAGAAGGAAGGTGACGAGGTGTCTTCGGGCCTCAGCCGTCTCGGCCACGACGTGGGTGCCGGCGCCTTGGGCGCTGTTGCCGTGAGTGCTGCTTCGCGTGCACGCGACTACTATCGCAGCAAGAGCCGTCACCGCTCCCACTCATTTGATGAGGATCGAAGCTCCCGTCATCATCACCATCATCACCACAGTCATAGCCATAGCCGCCACAGCCGTCGCAGCCGCAGTCGCAGCCGCTCGCACTCTCACTCTCGTGCCAAGACATTGACGGAGATTGGCCTTGGTGCCGCTGCCATTGCCGGTGCTATGGCTCTGGCTCGTAAGAAGTCGACTAGCGACAGACGAAGCCGCTCCCGGCACCGCCGGTCCTCCAGTGCCATTGGATCCGGAAAAGATGCCGAGGGTCAGAAACGCAGCCAATCTCGGATTCGAAAACATATGGCAGAAGCTGGTTTGGCTGGTGCCGCAGTGGCCGGTCTGGTAGAGAGAGCTCGCAGCCGGTCGCGCTCTCGAAAAGGGTCCCGATCCCACAGCCGACTCAGACAAGCTCTCCCTGTGGTTGCGGCCGGGCTGGGAACCGCAGCCGTCACTGGCCTGTACGAAAAGAACAAGGAGAAGAAGGAAGAGGAGGGGAAGCGGAGGGAGCGACGCCGTTCCAGATCTCGAAGCAGGGCCCCGTCTGAGGCCTACCCAGATCCCGCCCGCGATTCGGCTGGTCTGATCGAGTACGGCGAACACCCGGTTACCGGGAGTATCCCTGCAGCCCATTACTACGGCCGGCCTGCCAGCCAGCAGGGTTACTACTCGGATGCTTCTGACCGAGTAGCCAGGGACGCAGCAGGATTCCGCGGTCGCAGTCGGAGCCGCAGTCGCAGCCGAGGCGGCAGGAATAGCACCAGCTCCTCTGATACCGACAGAGATGGTCATCGACGACGAAGCAGCCGTCGTCGCAAGCATGGAAGCCGTTCCCGTGAATTGGCCGAAGCCGCTTTGGCTGCCACTGGAGTCGGCTATGCCGCTCACAAGTACAAGCAGAGCAGGGATCGTAAGAAGGAAGAKAGAGAACGGTCGAGTAAGTTTAGCTCGATCAATACACTGACGAGCTGCTGATTCGGGAGACTAACACACTTTCTAGAGTACGACGATGACTCGTATCCTTCATCGTACCCTTCAGACCTTCCATACCCGCCGTCGCCCCTGCCGCCGACACATCCTGTAGAGAATCAGTACTATCCCAACTCCAACTACTTCCCTCCACCTCCCGGCTCTACACCGACCCCCGGCGCTCCTCCTGCCCCATATAATCCGGCCGATTACCCTCCTCCACCAGGTGCAGTCCCTCCAGCCCAATCTTACGGTTATCCCCCCGAGCCAGGACCGGACCGGTACGCACCTCGGCCCCGGAGGGCGGATGAGAATGTGAGTGCTGCATGGAACTCTCCCCCCTCTACTGCCCAGTATCCCATGCATGATGGTGGGTCTAGGGACAAATTAATCTCTTGACATTCAAGGAACTTGTCGCTAATCAGGACCGCTCAGGTGTAGATAAACCTCCGTCACCGTTGAGAACTCCGCGTCCACATACCCCCAGAGATCGCGCACGCGCAGCCAGTCAACCCCCTCAGCCCAAGTCTGTTGCCTTTGACCTCAACGCGGAGGAGCGCCCCATCGACCCTGGTTACGAAACGGACGATAGCGACTCAACCATCGACTCTTCTACTGCTCATCATCATCGTGATCGTCATCGTTCCTCCAACGCCTCCTCTGCCCACCGGCGCCGCCATTCTTCCTCCGATCCCTACTTTAGCCCCCGAAAGTCCCAATCTCAACCCAGCTCGGCCCCAGCCAAGGGCAATCGTCCCCGTCCCTCCAAAGACAATGGTACTTCCAATCCGCAGGAGCCAGATTCCGACTCCACCATCGACCTGCCTGACCGGTTCGACTCGCAAGGCCGACTGCTTCCCGAGCGGGGCGATCACCCACTGGTAGATGGGCTCGAGCAATTACTTCGTGGAATCAATAGGGTGTTTGTCTAGGGGTTTTTGTATCCTTGGCTACTGTCTTTTTCCTGTCCTTCTTGATTTATGCTTTCTCGTTCGTTTCTGTTACTTTTGGGTGGCTTTCTGATTTTGTTTCTGCTGTGATTTGTAATGCCTTAACGATTTTCCATGTTATGACCTGATACGATATCGAGATGCCCTAATGACCTTGCTTATGCTTGATGTTATGATGAGGTTTACATAGAATGCCAAACCAAACAATACCATCAAAATAAACCCAGAGATATATGTACCGAACTGATATTGATAAGGATTATGTATATACACATACACACATGGACATGGTCGCTTCCGAAGGCGAGGAAAAACGGAGAAAAGAAAGAAAGAAAATGACCATCCACCGAGCAAAGTTTTAAAACTAAACCTATCTTTTCTAATCAAACAATCTCCCTGCTGGACGCAATGTGCCGAGGAATCAAGCCAAAAGTCATATCGAAGCGCCGCGCTGATGCATCCCATATTCGATGTTTCTGTTCTCACAATCGAAAATAAAGACAATATGAAGAAAAAATCCATGCTCTTTGCTCTTTCCGTATTGCTGTCGTTTCATGAGGTGAATATATCAAAGTCATCACACGTGAAGCGGAACCAACAGACCAAAAAAAGGTCCGTCAGATCAAAATGAGGACGAGGAAAACTGTTCGACAAAGGAAAGAAAAGGGTATATCTCAAAAGGAGTGACATCAAAGGGATCCAAAAGTCAGGACTGACGGTCCCTGATTCAGGGAGGAGATCCAAATGGGAACGGGAGATATGACCATCCATGGAGAAGCTAAAATGGCATGTTTTACACAGCCCAAGTTGACATGTCTGTGGCCATTTCCTGGTCCAAATTCAGGGATTATACAACTGAAAATAGGCCGAGGACAACTAGCCAGAGCTCATACCAATAGAATTATACAGAAGAAAGAATGAGACCTGCATCCGATTTGTGGACAATCACCAAGGAGGACGAAAATCATGATCGCTGGCAGCCGTCCGACCCTGAACTATTATCAGGCTGTGAAGGCTCGCGCCACTAGTTCAAGTGTCTTTCGGACACTTCCTGAGGACCGGCTGTCTGAGTATTTCAAACTGCGATCAGATAAGCTGCGACGGTACGCCCTTAATGTGGATATTGAAACTGTGTCATTCTTTCCGGAACCAGGGTCGGGCGTATCATCGTTGTCATCATTGGGCACCACCTTTACGCTAGAGCTCACAGGCGACGAGTAGTACCTAGAACTCAAGGGCAGTTGATACTTAATGACTCCACGAACAATCAGCTCAAAAGGATGTTGCAGTACCCGCTCCCAACGCTCCGTGCCGCCTTCCTCGGTTCTGTTTCCGGGTCGAGCGAGGCGGATCTGGCCTTTGGAAGTAGTGGGTACGTGATTCCATGGAGACGGCTCGAACGCGAGGGGCGAATCGAAGCGGAAAACACGGCCTAGCAGCATGGTCTGAGGATCACCAGCAGGGTCGGTTGGTATGGGATCAGTACCCTTGTCGACGCCTCCATTGAGGGACTCTCTGGCAAGAACATCCCGCGTGCATTCGGTATCCCTGCCACAGCGCGCAAGTTGAGCCATTTCCGCTCGCTTCCTGCTTCGTTCGATGCGAGGAAACTCATCCTGATCTGAGCCGTGATCCCGCCAGAGTTTGTCCGTTCCCACAAATCGGCTTCTGGCGAAGATGTTCACGTCCATATCATCGACAGCCACGGGAAAAAGATTGGGATTCACGGCCTGAACACTGAGGTCCAACATAATCTCCTGCTCCGAAGCGAGCACGTTCTGGATGGCGAGGACTTGCACATCCACCAGCGGCTTTGTAATCCCGACAATGAACGAGGTGGCGCCTCCAACGACCAAAAACAGCAAGAGGCCAATGATGAGACAAATGCCGTAGCGTGAAAAATAACTGCGTTGCCGTTGTTGCATATACTCCATTTGACGCAAACTGGCACTGCCGGGGCGTCGACCGCCGTGCCGGCTTCGTGACACACGTGTTGACCCGACCAGAGGCGTGCGCTCATCATCCGCACCTTCTGCATCAAAATCATAAGGATACATATCGTCCGTCTTCTTTGACCCATTGATCGTGCGATAATTCGGAGTGCGCGAGTTCGCATGCCTCGACTGTCGAAGTCCACTGCCAATGAAATGCCGGGGCGACTTGGCATGTGCCTGGGACTGCGGGAACGGCGAGTCATTGTCAAACAGTGACGGATATACGTTGTTGTTGCGTCCATACCGCCCGATATGGTGGTGCCGGGGAGTGTGCGTGCCGTTATCTACCCTGGAAAGAGGACGGCCGCTTTCGTCCCCAGCGTCCCCGTCCACGCTACTGGTGTATGTATTATTTGTGAATTTCATGCTGCGTTTACCGGTAACGCTGTGCGTTGAGTCTCTCATGCTATGTCGCGCCCGACCTGCCAGCTGGTCGACTTGGCTTGCCATAGACGTTGCACTGGGTGTGCGGGAATGATAGCGGTTCTGCCGGACCGGATATGGGTCTGGGGGATTGGACTCATAGACAAACGTTTCATCAGAGTCGGAGACGTCGGCCTCATCGACCGCGCTGGCCACTTTCGCTTCAAAGATATCAGCTTTGGAAGATGCGGCGCCGCTGGTGAGGGCAGCAGGTTTGCGAGTTTTCCGTTTTTCCTTTCTCGGACGAATGGTCTCCGTACTCGGCTTCATCCGCAAAGTGCCGCTGTCTACCCGGCCTGAATTGCCTCGTTCGCCCGGTACCACGCCAAGAGAAACCTGGGGAATCGAGGTCACCGTCTCGGTCTCGACAATCATGTTGCGGACGGAGCCTTCTGCCGGTTTCCCGCGAGCACCGCTCAACGAGGTGGTGGAGCGCTTCGGCATGAGGGACTCGGACCCTCTGGTACCCGTGGATACCCAACGACGAGTGTCTTCCATGCGCTCTGAGCTTTTGTTTCCGCCACTGTCACTTCCACTCTCGACATTGTTATTATGTCTGGACGCCTTTGGGGTTGTGTCTTCATCGATCTTTTGCAGCTTCGGCTCCTCCGGCAGAGGCTGGTTCAGAATAGTATCGGCCGACGGTGTCGAGGGATCGCTGGTCATCTCCTCTACGGTCTCGAGGGCAGACCCCGGCGCATTGATGCGGCTGCTCACGTTGCGAGGTGCACTCCGATCTCCTCTGGCGGCAAGGTCGTCGGACGGCGGCAAGGATCGCTTGCTCGAGGTATTCGGAGGGGTAGAGCCCCATAACGGCATGTTGCTAGATTTTTCTGGGCTGGGAACATTGGTGGATGGTTCGACATTCGGAGACGCGCTCAGCACAAGAGGCTTGCTGGGCTGGGAGAGCGCTCTTTGCACAGCGGTCGCGGTAGGAACTGGTATGGACCGTTGCGGACTGCGATCCTGACTGTTCCGGCGTGACCTGGAACTGCGAGGCGCCGACGTCGGGTTGCGTGCACGACGGGAGGAACGAACGGGGGAGGATTCACGCGAAGATAGGGCGGAATTCGTGGTAGAGGGAGGGGCCGAAATGCCGGGAACTGCAGACGATAGTTTTGGTAGCTGGGCCAGAACGGATGCCTGTGCTTGAGATTTAAATGCAGAACGTGGCATTTCCACCATATCGCTTTCACTCGCAGACCGCCGGGATGCAAATGAGGCAGCCTCATCGTCTTGGGCCACGCTGGGTCCCCCAGAAGAACCATTGGGGTAGGGCGACCTCTCGGACTCCGCTGCCATGGTCTCTGTCGAGTCAGAAATTTGCTGACACGGTATTGACAAGTCAGGAGATCCGAGAGGGTACCACTAAGCCAGGGGGAGGCAAAAAACGTTGCAAAAAGGGAAGGGGAAAAAAGCCCGTGGGATGTCTGAACGAAATCCAGGTAATGTTGACCAAGCGGAAAACGCAGCTGGGTTCGGACACTCGGGAAAGTGAAGGGGATCGAATAATGGCGATCGCCTGTCGTACAGAAGAAAAAGACACGTTACACAGTAGATGAAATCAAACGACGAATAGACGAAGACCACATGCTGACGGTGAATGTACCAAGAAGAGGAGTGAACGCAGAGAAGTCAAAATAGTTACTGCATGCGATAGATCCGGCAGGTCAGGTAGACGAATGATTGTACGGAGCAAGTCGTAGCCACATAACTTGATCAGAAGACGGTTGGATGGAACGTCTAGAACAAGCTCTGTGCTTGTTTAGGCGATAGCGGCGTTGATTAGAAGCCCACCACGAGTTGTCGTAACAGATTGGCGCTGTTCGGCCGAGGATCGCGTGTTGGTGGTTGACTGATCTCGCCAAGGCAGACCTCGCCAGTAACAGGTGAACAGGCGCAGGGGGAACGCAAGGAATCCAGTCTTCGCAGTGGCAATAATCTAAGCCGGTGTGGAAAAGGGAGTTAGGTTGAAAGGGAAAGAGGCAAGCCGGAGGACGTTGAAATTCGATCAATAGAAGTGAAGGTAAAAGCCGGTAGCGCACCCGTCCACGATCGTCCAGTCAGGGGAGGGAAGAGACGAGATCCAATAGTAGCCACCCACGTCAAGGAACAATGGCTGAAGGGAGTCTAGTGTACCTAAGGTAGGTAGGCTAGATAGCGTGGAAAAGGCCGGAGGTCCCGTCTCTCGTCACCGATCGGAATGGCGGAGAGACAAGGGGCGTAGTTTGAGGGGATTTGGAAAGCGACAGGTTGAGAGACAGAGGGAGGAGATCAGACGGATTCAAGGGTTCGGAAGATGATGAACGATGCGATGAAGACGATGATGACGAAGCCTCCACGAGATGACTACGACGGACGGAAAGGAACCACAACAAAGAAGAGAGGGACACACTCAACATCCCACAGTGAAGCAAAGCAGTCGGTTGTGGAGGGGGAGAGACGGTCCAGCCCCTGGGGTCTGTTACAGGGATGTGACCCCATTATGTAAAATTACCCGCGGATTTAGGGAGGATGATGGCGAAGAGATGGTATTATTATTACCTCGGCAGTCATCATGACCTCATCTGCGTCCGACTGCCCAGTTTTTCCAGAACTTTACCCAAGGCACAAAGATGGAAGAAAGACCCAGGAAATTTCGATTAAATCGATACCGCTATGAAAACTAGTCGAAACGGCTTTATGCGGAGTTGCTGATGCTCAAGTGATCCAGACGCCGACCAGTCAGGCAATATTGCGATCTGCAGAGATTGTTGGCAGAATGGGACCATAACCATATTGGTGGAATAGATTCCGATCTCGCCGGAGTAGATTAGCGGCCATATTATTATTGTTTTGATTTGTATACAACCTTGTGTTGGACTAGAGAGACTATATAAAACGGGTAGCTGATAATGAAGCAATCATTTCTCCAAACATGGAAACATGGAACAAAGCGGACAACGGAGGGCCCTTCTATACAAAAGAGCACACATCAACACCAAAACCCACCACCCATCTATCCAACAGTGACCTGTGCAATCAGAGATAAATACCAGGACTTCTCTTCAGAGAACAATATACACATTCAGGGTATCATGTTTCATCGTCAGGGCTCTGCGCTGAGCCGGTCGTAACATCGCCACCTAGACGATCTTGTAGACTCGCTTTGCAATCAGGAAGGAAGCAAAGGCGAAGAGGATCAGTCCTCCAGTAACTATTCAAGGCAGTGTCAGTTCATATGACCATTCTCTGTAAATTCCCCAGAGAGAGAGGATGATGCAAGGAGTCCTTACTTGACCAAAACCACCACAAATTATCTATGTCTTGACCGGGAACCTTGACGTTCATCCCCCACATACCGCAGATGATGTTCATGGGAAGCACAATGGTTCCGAGGACGGTAAGCTTCCCAAGAACATCTGCTGTCTGCTCTTGTCGTTCATTCATCAAGATGTTGATCTGGGCTAGATAGTTCGAATGCGCTCGTGACAGAAGCCTGTGGCACCGGTTAGCTGGCTCCATCTCCGGACACAACGCACTCGCTGGGAAGGACTCACGTCTCGTAGTAGGTCAAGCTGCTGGTCATAGTCATAATGTGATCTTGGATATCTCCCAAATACAGCCCAATCTCGGATTTCGGCGCTACTTCCCAATGCTCATTGCATCGCTTAGCGAACCCCTTCACAACGTCTGCCTTGTTGCTCAGCAATCGGTACATCCCCATGACTTTCTTGCGGCATTCTCCCACGCGTCGCAGCATCTCGCCAGGAGCGGGTGGCTCTGGCTCATCGTTCTCATCCTCGCGGCGGTTGGGAGGGTTGTTATTGCTGGGATCCATGGGCCGCCCAGGAGAGTGCATCTTCATGATCTTCTCATCGATCTCGTCTACTTCATCCTCAATAGACTGGATCAGCGGACCAAAAACATCCGTGATGTCATCGATCAGCGCATATGAGATCCAGTCGGAACTGAGGATCAGATAATCCATCAACTGGCGGATACGCCGGCGGACGTTCGCCGGGTGAGGCGTCTGCGAGAAATGGAAGCTCAATATCCCCTCCCGGAAAACGACGATGTACATGTTCACAGGCTGCAAGTAATTCTCGCTGTTGGGATCCTGCTCAAAGGTCCTGTAGTTGACAAAGTAGTAGCTTCGAAATAGCTCAACCTTCTCACGCGCCTCCTGCATCATGATATCCTCGGCCGTCAGGGCGTGGATCCCAAACGCCTTGGCGATCACGCGCATTTCCGCATCGGTCGGTGAGAGAACATCCAGCCAGAAGGTCGGACGAGGCCCATATTTCTTTGGCTTCGGTGGTGAGCCCTTGCGCGCCGGCGAGGCTTCAACAGACGTGCGTGCCTCGGACACGCCTTCGCTGATTATGGACATCTTTGGGCCAGTGGCAGCGTTCCCATTGTGTAAACCGGCCTGTGCCGCCCTGGGGTCTTCCGCCTTGACGTTGTCCTGGTCATTGTGGTTGGAGTCGGTGAAATGCTCACTGTGAGCGTTTTCATCCTCAAAGTCCTCCTCATCAGACGAATCCTCCAGTTCCGGAGGATCAGGGATGAATAACTCCCGGAAACTACCACCGGGCTGCACCAGCTCGGATATGCTTTGGGCATGAATGGTACTCTGAAACTCCTCGTTAAAATAAGTGAATCGATATGGCGCCTCGTCTTCTTCGCGCCGCCACACTCGGTACTGAGGTCTCAGCCGACCCTCAATGAGCACGGGCTCGCTGATCTTTTTGGCGCGAAGCACGCCAGTCCGTTCCTCCTTCTCCTCCCGACTCCATTCTTCCAGCACAGACAGATCCGGCCATTCCTTGGTTCTCCGCCGCCGCCGAGCGTCCTCGCGGGACGTTCTCCGCGCATCCTCCTCGGCGAGCTCTGAGGCCACTTCGATGGGAAAACAGACATCCTCCTCTACCGGTAATGCGACAGTGCGGCGCCGACGAAGAGCCTCGTGAGGCGCAAGGTGTGGTGAACTGGGGGAGGACTGGGTAGAAGGCTTCCGTTGAGTGGAACGACCGTCGACGTCAATTACCATGTCATTGGGCCGAGAGCCCGCCTGATTGCGATTATCAATCGATTTGGCGAGAGCAAAGTCAAAGTCTGCACCCGTGACCACGGCATCGTCGTAGTTCATCTCACCTCCCAGCTTCGGTGAGCTCGGGACGGAAGGAGGGTTATTGATGTCATAATCTCGATCAGGGTCAGAATTCGCCAGACCGCGAGGAGAGCATCGGGACGAATTTGACTGCATAGAGGCACGTCGCTGGCGCGATGCAAATGGGCTTGCCTTGGCATCCGTTCCGTACCAGGATCTGTTATTATTCGGGCCTGGAGTTGGTCGTATCAACGGCGTATGATCATCTATTCCCTCTGATCCATCGCTGTCGTCTCCAGCATTGAAGGCCCTGGTACCGGTGGGTGTACCGCGAGAAGCTAAATCGGTAGAACGAGGCGGAATCGTCATGGATCCAGGTCGAAAGGACTGTGCCAGCCGGCTTTCTCTCCGTGGGCGCATCATGGGTTGATTTCTGCATAGATTGACGAAGGCGCATATGAGCGATGTGGAAAATGACGCGATATTCCCCCAAGTGGAAATTAAACTTACCGATGATCCAGCAGAGCCTCACTCTCCAAGCTTGTACTGCTCAAATCCCTTCCCAGATTGTAGAATGGAAGCGCCGGTCGAGAATGGGGCTGATCCCCCGCTATCATGGCCTCCTCAGCACCCGAGACCGCAGTCGCAGTATTGGATTCTTCAGGTGCAAGAAAGGACTGCCGGCGATTGCGACGCTTTCGATGACGGTTCTTTCTCCGCTTCGGCTTGTTCGTCGCAGGTCGACCCTCCGATGCGGTGTCCTGATGGGTCTGTGGGGCTGATGTCTCGTAGGCCCCATAAGCTCCTGTCGCCGCAGCCATCTCGGTCTGAGGACCATTGCTTAGCGACGACTTGACGGAAGGCATGGTGAGTCAAGGGATCTCTTTCAGTCGAATATTATGGCGGCGTGGAAACCCTTGGTTGGAATCGCAGGCGAAGTGGTCAATGATGACGGGGACAGGAAGGAAACCGAACTCTGGCTAGATCCACAGAGTTACAGCAGCTTTATCGTTGCAGCAACCTACATGCCTTCTGATAATTCATCGGAGCTCCGAACAAGAATTCACGAGCACAATTGTCCTGTAAAGAAGTCGTAGGGGATGACGCCTGTGGCGCAGTGCCGTAGAACATGGAGCAGTACAGAAACTAAGGGGACTTTGTCATTGAGAACACAAAGTAGTGCCAGTGGGAGTGTAATGCTAAATGATTCAAGGGTCACAAAAGGCTAACTGTACGAGGGAGGGCGATGATTGAGAAGAAAAGCAAGTAGAGAGGCACAGCAGGCGGCGGCGGATGAGATGGCGGAGTGCCTCAGGCCGACGATGACGATGAGATCATTCGAGCGATTTGATTGGCGGTCTTGCAACCTACTTGAAGCTTCCGCCGATCCGTACAAAGTTACAGAGGAGGTACAGTCTGCTTGATGTCTGTAGCTGTATCCTTCTTCTTTCCAATGATAACCGGCTTCAATACTGTAACTAAATCATGCGTTTCACCTTGTGAAGCATGCCGCACATACCCCCCTCGAAGATTCACGAGTTAAGTAACAAAAGAACTTGCGATGGTCAATGATCTCCACGCTGTCATCCACGAATTTTATTAGTCATCAGTCATCATAATCATCTATTTAAAGATACATACCACAAAGATCTTCTTTTGAACAAGATCCGAAAAGATAGCAACAAATAAAGAACAGCATATACATCATCAACAATACCAGAAGCTAGAGGCCGTAGCATCGTAAGCATATTCGTAAAAAGGAACACAGGGGAACCTCAAGCCTCCATGATTATCCATTACCATTTCGTAACGGACCTTGTATAGATCCAGTTTCCCATTTGACCCTGACGCCTCCGGATACCATTGCCAATTACCATACCAGAACAGAAAGAAGAAAATATGAAGATTAGCCGAGACCCTTCAGCATACATCAAACCATGAAGGTCAGCATCAACAAGTCGTGACCAGAGTGTGACGCCTCAGATCACGTTGCTGATATCCATGGTCGATGATGGAGCGACGCTGTGAACAGACTTGGTTCCGTCCAGGGACATGCGGTCGCTGCTGAAGATTTTGCTGGCCCTTGGATCCTTGTCGGGTCGAGCGACAAGCACCTGAGCAGGGCAGACAACTACTTCATCTTCGCCCTCGCCTGTGTCGTTGCCCTTCTTTACCACTAGCGGGAACAAGACCACCCGGACGACTGCTTGCTGCGACTCCAGCTCCTCATTTGACGTTGTCTCCCCGCTGCGTTCGTTCATCAACGAGGCGTTGAAATAGACCTGCCGTGCCAGGTCTCCATTTGTGTCGTATTCAGGTTGGAGTGGCGGCAGCATAATGTATTCGGCCAGCTGCGTGCGCATCTCAATTGACAGGTTGACTGCAACCCGCAGAACCTTGCGTAGAGACTCCAAGAGCTGCGCTTCAACATGGCTTGGGGGTGGGAGGAGACGTGACAGAGTCTCAAAGATTTCCAATGCAACCGCTTCTGTGTCGCTTTCACGCTGACGAGCAAATGCCGGGCGCTTCGACAGGAGGGTAAGAGTAATCGCGCGCCAACGATGGACAGCGCTCCGTGGACCAACCTCGCTCAGCTGCTTTTCCAGGGACTTGAGTTTCTGGCGCTGCTCACGATCCATGCCAAATAAATAGCGCGTGAACACAAATTCCCACACCATAGTCATCACCACAGACATGAAGACATCGCGGCGACGAACGCGGTCGGCGAGGTAGCTATCTGTATCGTAGCCGTCCAGGATCGCATTGTCGAAGCGGTCCGCAATCTTCTCATCTTGTATCTCAGCAAGTTTGCGGCATCGTCGATGGTCGGAGTGTTTGGAGAACCGCAACACCCATTGTTGCACATGCCCACACAGTTTTTGACAAGCAGCGTCAAAGTAATCCTCATCGCGGAAGACGAGAACGTTATCATGCAAGGATGCCGCAATTTGTTGTTGTAACTGTGACACCTTATCCCGAGCGGTCTCAAGTTCTTCCCTCAGCCGTCGCAGTTCTTGATCCTTTCGCGCCAGCGCAGTCTCAATTTCATGCCGCACTGTGTTCTGTACTTCCGTGGAGAGCTGCTCATATCTTGAGCGCAAATCATCCAGTTGGAGAGATGACGATTCGCGCACCGACTCAATTTCCCTGGCATGGGCGGCGGTCAGGTTGGAGTTCGTCGTAGCAAGCCCTTCGTTCTCTTCTGTTAGACGGGTTACTTCCTTTTGAAGCCATTCCACGGAACTTTTCAGGTTCTCCACCTCGGCTTCTCTGTCCCGTAGGTCGGCACTGCGCTCGTTGAGTGTATGGTCGCTCTTCCGACGGGCGACACTAGCATTTCGAAGTTTATCCTCGGCGGCTTCACGAGCGGCAATGAGGAGTCGATTTTCGGAGATGAGTTGATCGAGACGAGCTTCAAGTTCTTGGAGGTGTTGCATACTTCGACGATGACGGATACTGGGCGGTCGGCTCGGCGACCGAGGCGAGCTGGGCGTCTCTCCCCATCCCTCCTAAATGGGGATCAATTAGTATCGGAAGGCTAACAATAATCTCATCTATTAAAAGAGATAACAGAATTGAATTAAGAAACACTTACATAGACGTCCGTCATGGCTCGTATGGGGCGCTTGCCCTTGTCCGTGACGGGGTCGTAGGAGGAAGACGAAGCAATGCGCTCGATGTTGAGATCGGAGGGTGGGGGCTGAGGAGGCTGGGGCGTATCGTGTGGCTGGGGACTGTGGCTTTCCTGTGCCTGGCTAGCTGCCCGCAAATCCCCGCTGGTGTTGCGACTGGTGCGTCGTAGCGATCGCTGCCCACCAGCCACACTGTGATTGCTCTGCACGCTTTTGAGGCTGCTGACGCTGCTGGGTCTCAAAATGGGCATTCCTTGGTCCGGAGTTTTGAGTACTTCTGCAGGCCATTCGTTACCTGGCCGTCGTTTCTTGACAGCGAGTCCCGCATCCTCGTCTTCTGAGCTTTTGAGCTTGTCGTTGTCCGCTACAGGCCATGTCTGACGTGCCAATGCATTATCTGTAAACTTTCTAATTGGAGTTTCGGGACGTGGAAGAACATGTTCGGGCTTCATCTCCAGACGGGGCGTCCCGTGTTCGGAAACCATGGATCTGAATCCGCTCGCTTGCTCCACTCGATCCTCTGGCTCTTTTTCCGCGATGGGTTGTAATGGAGTACGTGGAGGTGAGCCTACATCCGCAGTGGCCACTGTTGGTCCTCCAAATAAAGACGTCGTCGCCAGGGGCGGTGTCACTGCCTTGGTGATTGGTTTATCCTCCAGCGACCATGTTAGCGGCGGGTGATTGTGTCGCCCATGAATTGACGGGCTGCGACGAAGCCCACAGGAAGAATCATTTCTCGGAATCCGCTCATCCGGGTCCATTTCAACGGGAGAAGTCTGGCTGACAAGGGATGACTTCTGTTCATGCACAGGCAACGGTGCGTACAGGGGTGTTTCAACTTCTAGGGTCCGCGTAGCGTCGGCCTCCTTCCATTCGATTTCAATAGACTTCGCTTCGTTCTCTGGACCATCGGAGATCACAGAAACATTGTATGGGGGGCCAAACTCAACGTCGACAGCAAGGTTAACTGGGGTGTCGCTTGTGCCCTGCATCTTCGTAGGCTCTTCCAGAGATAGATCCCGTGTAGAAACCGTAGTCGTTGGCTCTGGACTTGTCTTATCTTGCTGACCCTGTAAATGGCTCTCTTCCGGCTCGCCGGCCGGGATAGGCGCCTCCGAGACCTGGATTGCGCTGTTGTTATCCGCATTTTGGTCAATAGTCTCATCCTCAGCCCTATCTTTTACCGACGTCAATTCTTGGCCCGGACCAGGACGTCGAAAGGATCCGCGCTCAAGATTTGGGAAGATGCTCGCAACTTTGCTTTGCTTAGGCGGCACCCCTTCCGTCACGCTCTTTGCTTGATCCCATGCCAAATCGTTCTCGGGATGCTGCACAGCTTTCTCTTGGATCGTATTAGAAGCCACTTGCGAACTTACAGGTTCTGCTTTCAGTTCGGCAGACTGCTCCGTCTCGATCACCGCAGAAGGCTCTAACAATCTCGCGCCTTCTCGCGGAGCAGCTTCTGTTTCGTCGGCCCCTCTATGGTGTGCACTTCCGTCATTGCCTCCCCCTAGCTGCTCTTCACGCGATTGACTTTGTTGTCTAAGCAATCCCTCTGGGATGGCAGATTCGTCGAATTCTGCAATGGCTGGCTCAAAAGGAACTGCATGAGCCTCAGGTGATGAAACCGGCGTCTGTTCTTTGATTTCGACTTTACCTTTCTCCCAGTCTATTGCAGGCCAGTCATCCTCGTCAGCTGCACCTTGGTGCACCTCCGGATCTCCAGGCTCGACCTCAAGTGATCGTGAGACCACCTCGACCATTTGGTTGTCGGAGGCAACCGTCACGACTGGATCTTGGTCAATCTTGGCTTGGTCCGTGTTAGAAACGGATGCCCCGATAGAATCTGTTGGATTTTGCGGCTCCGGCTCGTCTGCAGGCTCGATGGCATCCTTGGCAGATTTCTTTTTGGCCTTTCTTTTCTCTTTCTTGGACAACTTTCTCGCAACAGCTGCTGTGGGTTCAGGCTGACTCTCGATGGAATACTCGGCAACTTGAAGGTTTCTAATTTCAAGGCCTTGGCTTGGTTCGGCCTGGAAATTGCCCTCTTTTTCCTGCTCTATAGATAACACATCCTCAGTTTGGTTGCTCACATCCGGAGTCTGCTCAAGAGTCTCTTGAGGTCGAGCGGCGTCCGATGGAGCCAACTGCTCAGAATGTTCAAGTGGTGTCCTCTGCTCTTTCGAAATGTTCGCCTCAGAAACATCACCAGAATTCTCCTCTGGGCCAGGCTCGCTTGGTATGGTGGGCGTAGTCTCCACAATGCTGGATTCTCCAAGCTCGGCAGGGGCGGGAGTTGTTTCCTCTCCTTGCTGTTCTTGAGCTCGCTTCTTTGCCTTCTTCGCCTTCTTCTTTGAGTTCTTACGACTCAGGGCTGGTTCTTCAATTACTGGTTCCGTAGCTGTATCAGCATCAAGCACTGGCTTCTCCACAGCAGGTAGTTCCTCTGGAGCCGTTGCCGCATCCTCATTTAGCAGAATTTCTCGCTCGAACGCCTGGTTGGGAGCCTGTAATGATTGGAGGCTCTCAACTGTCTGACTTTCAGAAGTTTCTATGTCCTTTAAGTTGTCTTCCACCGGAACAGGGGATTGAACCGCGCTCGAACGCAGTTCCCCTTCGCCAGTGTCTGCCGTCGTCTCGGAAGGTATTTCTATTTCCAGTGCTTGGGTGGATACAGGAGTCGCGAGCTCGGCTGGCTGAGCATCCGAAGGTGGAACGAGGTGCTCTTCACTCGCCAGCTGTTCCTCCTTTGATTCATTTTCACGTGACTCAACGGCAGCCCTTTGAGCAAGGCGCTCTCTCTTCTTGTCCTTCTTGCTTTTCTTCCGTGAGAGAGTCGGTGCCTCCTCAAAGCCGTCCTCCGCAGGCGTTACCTCTTGTTGCACCTCTAGACTCTCCTCCATGTCTTTGACCTCAACTGCAGTTTCAGTTGGATTCTGTGGGTGGGAAAGCTCATGCGACGGCTCAGTAACTGGGTCTGCCTGAGTCTCGGCAACAGGTACCGCGATATCAGTCAGTGCATGGCTTGTTAGCGATTTTTCTTGCACAGCATCTACCAGAGGCTCCTGCAACGTCTCATCGGTCTTTGTCTCCTGTTGCGCCTTCTTTTTCTTCTTGTCTTTCTTCTTCTTCTTTCCTGAGATTGGCAATGGCAACTCTTCGTTCTCCAGCTCAAGGACATCCTCTGACTTTGAAGAATCGTTGACCTCAACGTCAGTGGACTGATCCTTAGTTGAGGCATCTCCGCCATCTGGCGCGGATTCTGGAACCTGTTCCTGGCTCAAGGAATCTTCAGGTGTTCCTTCAACCGTTGCTTTCACCGATTCCTCCACTTGTGCGTTGCTCTTGACCTGAACCGCATCTTCTCCTTGTATCGATGCCTCTCCCTTCTCTTCTTGTGGAATATCAAGTAGGCCCTCATACCGCATCTCGGGGCCCTCAACCACAATCTCGTTCTTGACTGTCGTACCTTCTTCACCAGATCGCTCTAACCCATCGTCTGCGTTGTTTTCACGTTGTTCAACATCAATAGATGTTGCTGCTTCGCCGATGGAAGTTGGCTCGACTTCAAGCGCGGGTTGGGACGGACGGTCGAAAGGCGCTGCTTGTTGCTGCTCTACCTGCGAAGATACCATGTGATCAGTCCATGTCAGATCTTTATCGTTGCCGCCGTGTGGTTCGGTGTCGCGGGACTGATTTTCTTTACCGTCATCTTCAGCAGGCGAGAGTGCCATCTCAGGCGATTGCTCCGTGGGCTTCGCTTCGGTAGAGACGGCTTCACTCGTTTCTTGAGAGAACATCGCATCTGGCCCATCCGCTTCGCCGCCTGACGTGGCCAAGGGCGCCTGCTCCGAGAAATCTGGGGCGGTTTCGGCGGTGATGGCGGCGTCGTTTGCGCTATCAAGGGTCTTGGACTGGCGCTTCTTGTCTTTCTTTGCCTTTTTCTTTGCTTTTGCCGACATAAAGCCGCTGAACTCTTCTTGCGGTGTTTGCTCTTCGTGCACAGTTTCAGACACTGTAGTGTCAGGCTCGACAGTGTCGTGGGTCTCTTCCGTTTCAAGGACCGGTGTCGATTCGACCGGCTCAACGTTTGAAGCCTCAGGCGGTATCACTGGCATATCTTCGGTTGACTCCAGAGTGTTCCTCTTTTTCTTTTTCTTGTTTTTCTTTGACTTAGAGGGGCCGGCTACTTGCTCACCATCGTCAATGGGCGTTTGCGGCTCGGACTCTGCTTGTTCCGCCAAGGCCTCTGGCTTGATGCTCTCGTTGTCTTCTAGCGAAGGCCGGACAGCGGGCTCCTCTTTCTTCTTGTCTGACGATTCAACGTCCTGGACACTCTTGACACCCTCCTCCTGAGTTTCAGACCAGAGGGCCTCTGATGAGAGCTTCTGTTCTTGTAATTGGGAAGCCTCATCAGCCAACGTCGGAGCTGCAGTTTCTTCCACAACGGGCTGTTCCTCTGTCATTGAACCTTGGACCCCAGTCACCTGCTTGTCTTGCTCTGTAACTTCTGTAGCTTCGCCAGTTGGCTCAGGTTGCTCAGGTTGCTCAGGTTGCTCAGGTTGCTCAGGTTGCTCAGGTTGAGTAGCAATATCTGGTCCACCTTGAGTCAGGCTCTCAGGGACTGCTTCTGCGGGTTGAAACTCCTCAGCAAGGCCTTTCAGTGCTGCAGGTTCGTCCTCAGGCTTAGGGTCCTCATGCTGGGTCACTGTTTCGCCAAAATTCGCGGTAGGTTGGCCAGGCTCGCTCTGCTGACTCGACGGCTCTTCAATCTCGAAGGAGACAGACTTTCTTTTCTTTTTGTCTTTCTTTGCCTTCTTCTTGGACTTTGCTGTTTGAGCTTCCTCTGTGGACTCCGCAGTCTGAGTTTCATCTGCAGCGAGCTCTTGCGTGGCTTCATTGAAAGGAGCTCCTGCAATGTTCTCTGGTGCTTCTGAAGCGAAAGGTGATGCTGGCTCAGCAACTGTTTCTGTAATAGTTTCAGTGGCGTCTGTCTGAGACTTCTGCTGCTCTTCGGGGGCGGAGGGAGTAGACGAGGATTCATCAGCGGCCGAGGGTTCCGGAACACGGTCGGACGAAGGCACAGGAGTTAGTTCTTCCTTGGTAGAGGGACTCTGTTCATCGTCTAGGGCAAGCGACTGGCGCTTCTTCTTTTTCTTCTTGTCCTTTTTTTTCGAGGAAGCGGAAGGCTGATTATCCTGGACCAAGCCTTCAGAGCCAGGTTCGACGTCCGGAACTGCTCCGCCTTGGTCAGTTTCTTGATTCTCTGTGCTGACTACTTCGACTTGAGCTTCTTTTGTCGCCAGGTTATCGTCGGCAGGCTCATTGTGCTCGATAATCTTGTCTAGAGAATCTTCAGGTGTGCCCTTTTCTGCAGCCTCTGCTTCTTCGACGGCAGCACCGCCTTCCAATGCGGGCGTGGGGGTAGATTCTTCTTGGACAAGTTGAGCAGCAGCAACAAGTGTTTCGGTTGGAGTTGCCTCGTTTGCACCCGAGTCACCATCCTGGGTCAATGGTTGCTTCTCCAATTCACTGGACAGTTGTATGACATCGAATCCCGTGGAACCAGACTGGGGTGTATTTTCATTGGATCCGTAGGACACGTGCTCCGGTACCATCACGAACTCTCCGTCGGAGTTGGAGCTGCGTTCCGTGTGCAAAGACACATCCTCCTTGGGCTGTTCTTGCGAGTGCTCATCTGTCGCTTCGGCGCGCTCAATGGCATCCAAAGTAGGCTCGGATGACTGTGGTTCAGAAGGCACTTCCTGGCGCATCTGACCACCTTCAGAAGTAACATCCTTGGTATCGGCTTCGTCAATCGACTCAGATGCAGGTGTCTCATCCAATAAAGCAGATTGACGTTTCTTCTTCTTATCTTTCTTCGCCTTCTTCTTCTGCGCGGCGGTCATAGGGACAGCTTCCTCCGCCATGCTTTGATCTGGTGTTTCAGCAACTGAGTCAACGGTCGGCTGGCTTTCAGTCGGCTCCTCTCGCACTGGCTCTTTATCCGTTTTCAAGGAGGAATCTTCGGCTGCGACGGGCAAATCCGCGTTGCCATCTGCAGCGTCTGCGGGAGTTGACGACTCAGAGGCTGGCGTTTCATCGGGCGCAGGCAGGCTCTGCTTCTTTTTCTTGTTTTTCTTGCTCTTTTTGCCAGACGGTGCAGTTTCCCCCGCTTCGGGCACAGGTTCGGGGCCCGGTTCAGGGCCGGGCACAATCTCGATATTTGGCTGCTCACTGGGCTCGGACACATGTGGTTCCCCGCCATTGGCCTCATCTTTCTCCACAGCTAAATTCAGTTCAACAGCTTCCGCTGCGGGAATGGGGGCAACGTCTTCAATCCCTGCAGATGCTTCTGTGCTACTTGACTCCAGCGGTACCTCACTGTCGCCCACGGTCGCTACCTCACCGCTTATTTGATGCTGCGGGGTCTCCGCAGCTTCAACTGATCGGAGCTCTTCAGTCTTGGCTTCTACCTCAGACTCAGGCTGGGACTCGGAAACATCGACTGATTTGCGATTCTTCTTTTTCTTGCCTTTCTTTTTTGGGTGCTCGTCAACGTGCTCTTCCGGTGCTGTCTCCAGGGCGTCTTGAGGTGCAGCGGGCTGTGCTTCGCTCATGACTTCAGCTATCGCGTCTGGCGCGGGCTCTTCCGCTGCTGTCTGATGGATTTCTTCAACTGTAGTTGGCTGGGAATCGTTTGCTACCTCGGCCGTATTTTCGGAAAAGAGTTCATCTTTGACGTCTTTCTGAACGTCCGTAGCTTCTCCCTTATTCTCGTCGACAGCCTGATCCGGCGACATTACTTGAGGTTCCTCCACAGCAGTGGTTGTAGGCTCAGGCCCAGGTTCAGGCACGCCCTCAACTGAAGAAATAGGCTCTACAGTATCAACAGCCTCACTCTGAACTGGTGTCTCGGCAGTGTTCTTCCGCTTGTTCTTCTTTTTGTTCTTTTTGCTGTTTTTGCGTGACAAGGGAGTTTCCGATTCCGCAGTAGTTGGTGTGGACTCTTCGTTCTGAATACTAGATTCTGCTGTTTCGACCTGATCCGTAGAAGGAGAATCAAACACGGGAGTAGACGTCTCCTTGAATTGCTCTAGTTGTTCCTCGGGAAGGTCTCTGGCGAGGGCAGGAGCATCCACCTCGACAGGCTTTTCTGGGATCTCAACCTGTTCTTTGTCAAGAGCCTGTATCTCGGACTCGGGTGCCCTCTCCTCGTTCTGTGGCTCATCAGACCTAAGATCGGCTTTCTCAGTTTCGGCGCTCTTATCCTCGGGAGAAGAAGCCAATGCGTCATGCCAAACCTCAGGAGAGGCCGTCTCATTCACCATGTCACTCGCTGCTTGTCCTGAAGGATCTATGCCTGAACTTAACTCGTCAATTTCGTGAGTGATCTCGGGATTCTCTGGAAGCTCTTGAGCGCGCGTAGGCTCAGCTTGGAACTCTTCGGCGGAGTGCGGCAACTCTTTAGCCTGGTTATCAGCCTCTACCTGTGAGCCTTGAAATTCTTCCGGTTCGGGAATATCGTGAAATGTAAGGTCTTCAGTAGCTTCCGTTTCACTGGGCACCGGTTCGGGCTCGACAGTATTCTCAGGTACAGCAATGGTACTCTCCTCGGTAGGCTTAAATTCTCCCTCTGCAGGCTGTGTAGTTTCCAAGGTATGTTCCACCTGCTCTTCCGCGATGACATGCGAAGTTGCAGCGGATGGTTCCTGAGTCTCTGTAGAAGCGGGGTCCTGCGTGTTCTCCTCAGGAGCAGAGCCCTTGTTCTTCTTCTTTTTCTTCTTGGAAGATACCGTCTCGGCTTGGTCCTCAGCTGGTGTTTCAGCAGTTGACTCGGCAGGCGTATCCTCGGGTGCAGCAGGTGCCGGTTCCTCTTCAAGTGCTTTGCTGACCTCCGTCGCTTCAGTGACTTGTTCTATATCAACTGTAGCCTCTGTCGGCTCCTGCTGGGGCGCAGCTGTAGCTTCAGCACTAGCAGGCTGTTCATCAAGAAATTGCTCCTTTAGTGCTGGCTCAGACGACTCGACAGCATCAGTCCGTGCATCTTCAACGGTAGATATTTCCACCTCCCCCTGATCGACAGTCGAGTCATCGACAGGTGTAGTCGGCTCCTGGATGCTCGAGTCCATGCTCTGACGCTTCTTCTTATTCTTCTTCTTCTTTTTCTTGGCAGAAGACGAAGATGGCTCGTCAGTGTCCACTGGTGGCACCTCAGAGGTAGCCTGATCATTGTCGTTCGCATTCTCTTTCGTTGTCTCGGACGGCAGCTCCTTGTTTTCACCAGTTACGTCTGGGACGACCGCGCTGGCGTCCAACATCTCCTTTTCTTGGGAAGTTTCTTCCGCTAGGGGAACCACTGTATCCACCGAATCTCTTCTCTTGTCATCTCTCGGGACACTTTCGTCGTTCGGAGTCGGACGTGATGTCTCTTGTTCGTCCGCGTGTGAGACTTGGAGTACAGTCTCAAATATCTCAGGAGACTGCTGCAGGCGCGGTTCCTCGGGTCCCTGCTGTTCGCTTGCGGCAGCCACTATTTCGTCCTTTGACTCTTCAGTGGGTAGCGGTTGCTCAATTTCTCTAGCGACCTCGGGCTTCTCGCCAGTAGAGCCGGTGGCTCCAGCTACCGCTGCATCGACAACAGCTGCAAAGTCACGAGGTGTGCCGGGGGTGGGGACGGAAGTTGCCTCTGGTTCATGGTCGGCAATTGACTTATCAGTTCTGTCCACATCACCAGGAAGATCCACCGGACCTTCTTTGCCGAAACCTACAACGTCCGGCTGCATGCTGAGATGACCGCTCACAGCTGCTGCAACAGCAGCATCCACCACCCCAGCGAATCCAGGGCCCTCGAAAGCGTTCACGGTCCTGGTTTGAGTGGGGGTTGTCTCCGTGTCCTCTGGGGCCGCGATAACATTATTTTGTGGAGTAGAAGGCCGAGAGGGCACGGCCTCAGCCCCGCGTTCTAGATTGTCTTCATTCTCAGCACTTGCATCCTTGACACCCACGGCCGAGCCCTCGGCGGAAGGGAGATCTCCCACGTCAAAGGGCTGTACATCTCCGTAAGGGCTCGGATCCTGAAGGAGTTCCGAGGGAGAATGAAACTCATATTTCAGCTTCTCTTTCCGTGAAGGAGGATGCGGGTGTATCTGATCGAAAGTTGCCGCGGTAGGTGTCACCTGCTGAGAACCTAGGACATCATGCTCGACACCTCTCCTCTGAGACACGTCGATGCCGCTTGGTCGCCGAGTTTCATGGACATGATGGCTCAGATCAACCGTCTCCCAGCTTCTCTCGTCCTGAAGGGCTGTGAGGTCTTCCACTGAGGTATTCGCGGATGAGGTCTTGCTTGACGGCAGCGATGGTAACGGTTCTTCGGGCTCATGCTCCCCGTGTCCGGGACCGTGGCGCTCTACCAACCACAGGGGCCGGATCTCGCGCGAACTCTTGAACTCTGTAGAGTTTGGTCGGCGTTTAGGGGCTGTTGGAGACCCGGGTGACGGTGCAGTAGGGGCGCCGACGGAAACTGAACGGTTGGTCCCAGGCGAGGTTGGGGGGCGACGGAAGTGCAACGGCACCGCAGTGGGAGAATCCTTCAACCGCAATATGGATGATCGGCGTGACGACTGGCCCTGACTGGCTTCCTCTTGCCTATTAGGCTCGGGCGAGGCCGGCCTACTTCGAGACCTGGGGGCTGGATCCAAGATTTTCTCAGAGGCCTCGGGAGGTGTCGAGCGCCCTCTTGGCCGCTGTTCTAGTACGCCTATACCCAACCCTGTGACGACCCCCTCTGCAAAAGGAACGCGCCCCGAAGCACCACACTCTCTATCGCCGCCGCCTATCTGGACTGGCATTTCGGGGCCTTCTGCTAAAAAAGACTGGTTCTCGTCGTTGTCTTCCGATATTTTGCGATCCTATACGTAGAGGAAACGAAGAGTAAATCATTTTAGCATATGCGCGTTAAGACTCGCTTGCTTGATCGGTCCATATTCGGGCCATAAACCGAGCACAAGACACGTTACAGTAAATGAGATCAAAACAGTTAAAGATGACTATACCTTCTCATACTCCCCCGATTTTCCCGAATCCACAATGTCCTCGTATCTTCGTCGCCGTCTCTCTTCCCTCCGTTGCCTGCTAGACTTGTAGTTCTCAATGTCAATACCATCCATGTCTCTAGCCTTACTGTTCTCCTTGTCGGAACCGCTCTCCTCATCTCGCGCGGAGGACCGTTCCTCCCTCCTCCGGCGGCGAGACTCCTCATACTCTCGACGCCCGACCTCCGACTGGACTTCACGCGACGAAGGTCTATCTGCAGAGGACGACCTCTTGCTCTCTACCGGCTCTGAAACTCTCGAGCCAAAGATACTGCTGAAGAAACCTCCCGTTCTTTTTTCCTTATCCTTGTCATCCGTGCTCTTGCGTTTCTCGCTGGACTGCCCAATTCTGGCGGGCGAGGATGTTACTGAGGCAGAGTCGGTAAAGGCGTCACTGTCACGCTTGGAGCGCCTCTTCCGTCGCTTTTTCTTTCCCTCACTGCCATCCGGTTCCACTGAGGCAGATGCGGCATCTTCACCATCGTCAAAGTAACCACTGTCTTGTGTGGATTTTCTTGATCTTGTTGAGGAATCGTATTCGCCAGATACAGGGGCAGAAGCAACGGACCGGCGGTCTAATTCGCCGTCCTCGCGCGAGTCCACATCACGCTTTGTTTCCGAGCGGGACTCTTCCGTTTCGAATCCCCCGGGCATAGAAAACGAGTCTCGAGCAGGAAGATCAAATTCATGGCGTTCCTTGCCAGAGTTTGGATTCTTTTCCGTGTCGGATAGAGCTTTACGTGAGCCATCTCGCTCATCTTGCTCTTCGTTGAGCCGGTCAATTACTCCCTGAGCGATCGAAATTCGAGTCTGCGGCTCAGGCGGTTGTTGATTGTCAGGTTCCTGTGAAACAGGCTCGGGTTCAGAGTACAGTGGCTGCTCTTCGACGACTCTGTTGGGTTGGGCTTTTTCATCTTCAGGGGTCTCAACCTCGCCTTCAACGAAGCCATGCGGAATCCGAGATTCTAACTCGCCCTCAGCCCATGGAGGTCCGTATTCGACCCCGCCTCGAGAGTCAGGAGAAGACCACCGCGTATGATATGTTGGATCCTCCGTCACGAGGGCAGGATCAAAGCCTGCGGCTGCGGTGGCAGCAGCCAAGGCTGCCGCAAATTCAATGTCCGCCCCCACGTCATTCGCGACGCTTCTGGAGGACACATTCCGTTGTTCGAGTACCGGTGAATGAGCCTCCTGTCGCTCCCTAGTGGTCTCATGGTCCACTGATTCGAGCTCGGAGGACGTGGACGGAACTTCGTACTCATGCGTTTCGTGCTCCCCCCAGGAGACACGGGAACCAGTCGTTTGTCGTGCAGCCGACTTCACATCTTCCTCCTCTTCATGGGGAGGCAAATCCCGAGGATTACCCACGGGTGAAGCAGTATCTCTAACGGATCCACTCAGACTTTGAGGAGGAGTGGGCTCGATAAGTTTCAAAACAGGTACCGGCCATGGCAGATCTCGGTATCCAAGATGTGACTCCTCTGGCTGCTGCAGTGCTTCTCGAGATTGTCTTTCACTAGCAGGTTCGATCTCAACGATAGTAGGCATCGAAGCAGGCGCGCGCCGCGTGTATGTGTCCGGGCTATACCGCAACTCTTCAGGCGCGAAGAACTCGGCGTAATCGTCGTATTTGTGGGGACTACGACTGGGACTACGACTGGGACTCGACGGCTTGGTAGGCTCCGGCTGGCGTTCCTCGGGCGGATGATCACTCACTTCCTGGGCAGCCTCAGATTTACTACGGCTGGACACTGTTGACTCCGGCTCGGATCCACGGCGACGCTCCGCGCGGCGCTGCTGTCGACGCTCGTCGCGGCGGCGTTGGCTTGTTTCGGATGATTCGTCAACCGAACTTCTTCCAGATAGCACGGTAGCTGCAGCTGCGGCGCCTATTGCACCCGCGGCGACAGCACCGACCCGCGAGAATGAATCTTTGTCCTTTCCGGAATCCTTGACGTAGCGATCCTCTCTAGATTCTTCTTGTCTGCGGTCATCGTATCCACGCTCTTCGTAGCGTTTTGTACGACGATCATCATCCCGCACGGTCGGTTCATATTCTTTATCAATGAGTTGCACGCCGTCGGCCCGCTCCGCTTCGCGCTTCAACTGCTCAAGGTGATCCGCACGTCGCTCCTTATCAGCTTGCTCCTTGGTCAGATTAAACTGAACCGAGCTCTGATCTTTGACGGTCGAGCGACGTTTCACGCCGGTTGCGGGCGCACCTTCGAGAGGCTCTGTAGGGAACACAGGGGAAGAATCGCTCCTGCGGTGGGGCCGATCGAAGCCTAGAGCTACATTCTGAATTTGTTCAGGTCTGTAGGGGATGTAGGAGGTCGGAGGGAAGCCAGTCGGGATCACGGGAGCAGTGTAAGCGGGAATCGACTCGCCCTGGGTAGCATAGACGGCCTGGGAGACTGGAGTCATGGGCTGCGGCTGCTGCAATGGAATGGGACCAGGTCGAACGAGTGTGGGTTCAGTAGATGACAGAGACGTCACCTTGATCGCGTCGACAAGGGTGGGATCGCTAGTTGGCACGGGGGCCACATGCTGCAAGCTTCCGGAGCTGCTTGACGCAGCCTGCCTGGGTATTTTGGAGTCTCTGTCCCGAGTAGAAGCCAACGCAGCCGTTCCTAGAGCACCTGCAGCGAGAGCGGCACCTGTAGGGAATCTGTCCTGAGAAGAGCTAGCCCTCTTCTTCTTTTTAGCCTTCTTGCTACCCCATCTCCAACCCCATTTTGAGGTACCAGAGTCAGACGACTGAGATTCATCGCTGCCGAACATACCGCTATCACCGAACGCGAGCGCCGAACTGACACTGGAGGACGACTGGTCCCCTGAGTCCAGATCTTCCCAGCCCTCATCGTTAGTGACGGATGATGCGTAATCCGAGTGTCGCGACCGCGTCTCCTTGGCCGCGAGAATCTCTCCGGTCCGCCGACTTCGTCGATGAGATGTAGCAGCTAATGCGGTGGCCGCAGCGCCTAATCCCAGCAAAGCTGCGTCTACGTCACGGTCCTTCTTCTTAGTGCTCTTCTTGTTCGACTTGCCAGCCGGTTTTCGCGCGAATCCGGCGCCGAATGCCAAGTCCGCATCAAGCGAAGAAGAGGATGAGTTGTTGAATGAAAAGATACTCCTGCGTTTTTTGACTCGGCGCTTGCTACGGTTTTCAGAGGAAGCCGTGAAGAACGAAGCAATGCCACCGCCAACGGACTTTCGAGCAGGTTGGGAGATATCAAGAAAAGAGGAAGAGTCAGAATTTGACGACTTTCTCCCTTTTGCCTTTCTGGGTGATCGACTGCGGCTGCGACTGCGGCTTCGATGACGGGACTTGGCCAAAGCCAAAGCTCCTGAGCCCACTGCAGCACCTAGGGCTGCATCCCTGAGCGCTGAATGGCGGCCATTTCGGGAGGACGAACGGGATCGGGACCGAGAACGGTGTCGTCCACCCTCAATTTGGCTCTTCTTCGAGTCTAAGTAATTGATGCGGGACTCGCGGTCTCGAGACTGGCTGCGACGCCTATAGACGCCACGCGAGGTCTGGCTCCGTCGTGTGGTTGAGACACTTTCGGTGTCGTTGATGGTCATTACTCGGCCCGAACGGACGCTATAGGTGTCCTCAAAATCCTTGTTGTTGAAAAGCGATTTGGCCGCAATTCCACCAAACAGTCCAGGCAGCAGCCAGGAACTCCGCGATGACTTCTTCCGTCGGCGACTTTCATCCTCGGAGGATGTATAGCGACTTGCCTTTCCCACCCGCGAGCCACCGCTATAGCGCTCGCCGGACGAACGACGTGGGCGATAGTGATGTTTACGAGGTGCATCACGCGAGGAAGTGCCGGGTTCGAAGCAGTATTTGCAGACGCCTATGGCTTCCGTATAGTCTTCAAACATACCAACACCCTCCGGATCACGCCAAAAGTCGATGAACTTGTCAAGCGGACCACGTTGGCGCTGTTGAAATGCCAAGTTGCCCGAAGGGAAGGGAGCCCCGTGGTGGACAGCAGCATGGTGGGGATGCAGAGGGCTTGCAGCATACGGCAAGGCTGCTCCTGTTCCAGCAGCGTACCACGCTGAATTGGCGGGTGCATTATGGATTGTCGGACCTGGGTTTCCGAACCCATGCTGGGAAGATTCGTCGTAATTCTGCATGGTATACTGGGATAGATGGTCGGTGTTCGACATCGAATGGTGCTGGTGGTGGCCAAGCATGTAACCCGCTGCAGCACCCGCGGCTGCCGCTCCAACCGAGGCTCCGATACCATGGTTATGCGGCGGTTTGGAGGTGCTGGATGTCACAGGAGGGGCATAGGGAGCAGCCGTTGCAACAGGTTCCGGAGGCGATGTCGGGCTGGCCGGCAAGGGAAAACTGCTTCCTGCTCCATAGGCAGCAGCAGCAGCAGCCATCCCCGGAATGCCAAACGTAGCGTTAGATGGCTTGGGCGGCTTGGACGTTGCGCCAGCAGTTGGACGATCCGGTCGTCCTGGCGCTGGAACCACCTCTAGGTCGGCGTCTGCGAAGTATGCAGCTGCTGCGCCCACCTGGCCCATGCTGCTCGGCTCCGGTGGTGGATTGGCGGTAGGTGACGCAGTCATGAGATGCGCCTGGCTGTTGGGAATGATGGATGGAGGTTTCGGGCGCACACCTGGCTGCTCCGCAACAGACTGTCCCTGATCACCATAGTAATCGGCTGCTTCGCCGGCGGGATTCGGAGGCCGATATGGCTCAGCAACATAAGTAGGGAACTGACCTGGGAACTGCTGCTGGATATGGGGGTCGTAGACCATGTGGGAATTTGGCTGAATGGGCATCGATGTGGAAACAGGCGGCAAATACGTATCGCCGGACTGAGTCCGTGACCTTTCCCGACGACGGTCGTGAGGGTCTACAGCGTCATCTTCCAGTTGCGCCCGCTCGTTCCTCTCCGACCGCGGCCGTTCACGCTCACGACTCTGCGATCGGTCCCGGTCGCGTCTGCGAGAACTGCGCCCATCCCTGTCGCGAATATCAGAAAATCTATCGCGACCGCTTTCTTCATCGGTATCTCTGCGTTTGGGTGTCCGTTCAATAATAATCCGATCGTGCTCGACCGACATGCGCGGTTCTGCCGTCGCATAGCTCGAAGCGACAGAATCGCCCGCTGCGCTAGGAGCGTATTGCTTGCTGCGGCTGCCTGAGGAAGAGTAGGTCGACAAGTCGCCTAAGCCACGATCACGGTCGTCACCCCGTGAGGACTTGCGGCTGACCGTCGAAGAAGCCTTGGAGTTGGTTCGGCGGCGGCTACTGCTCTTGGAGCTGGAGGTTGTGCTGCGGGCATCGGAGGAACGGCCCCCGCCCATCAGGGCCCTGAACATGGTGGGCTGAAAAGAGCGATCAATACGATGCTCCTTGCGGCTCAGACAACCATGTGGGAATCGGAATGTTGAGACTGGGAATGCTTCGATGGTTCAAGGCGGAGCTGGTGGCTGGTCGACTGGCGAGAGTGGAAAAGAATAACAATTGTCGTAATGGTGCACTAAGTCAATCAATCCAAAGCGTAAATTAAATCAATAGATTAATTGGGTATTCAGCGAGGGACTAAAGCAAATTCGTGATTCGTGATGCTAAAGAACGATGGCATGAACAGCGTGGAAACAAAAAGGTCGCTCAGTCCCAGCTCGAGAGGAGAACCTATCGAACGGATAATGGATTGTTGTTTTTCGCAAGGTAAACAAGGACAACGACGGAGCTGAGCCGTGGTTCTTTTTCGTCGGCAGCCCCAGCCTGAACCGCTCGGATGATAGCGCTGGGTCAGCTTTGCTGCTAAGGGTGGTTGCTCCAGAGAATCGGCCGCCAAGGCGATCCAGTGGGCGGTTAGCGCCTAAGGCCGCGAGAGCACGGTTCAGATCTGTAGTGGCTTAGAGTATCCGAGGAGGAACAATAATGAGGATGATAATGAAGTTAGACAGAATGAGGATGAAAGTAAAAATGTGGGGGAGCCGAATTGATGCAGATGATAATTAGGATTCATCCAAAGATGATGACTGGATGAAAATTCCCCTGAACGTGTATACGTCTGGAAAGGCAATGAATGCCCGCAGGGCTCGATCGAAAGGTGAGAGAGCCGACGAAATCGCGGTGAGGCTGGGGAGGCTGGTTGGCTGCACGTGCCGAGCAGCAACGAGGACCACAAGAATATGGTAGCCTTAGGCTAGGAGGCTGGTGATGAATTTTCTCCACATTAATGTGAAGATACAGAGGATTGTATAGGACGATTTATTTACTGATTGGAGATTGCTATGGTTGAGCCTAATCAATCCTTCTGTGTGTCATTTCTCCGCCCTGTTCAGTAGGTACAATCATCATAATCACTCGAGGTTTGTGGCTACCAGAACTTAGGACTGTATATCTGCCTCAGGTGTCCATTTTGAGGCCTCTCCATAGCTGGTCACCGACTTGTTCCCTAAAAAGCACGATGCTAAAGCACTCCTTGTCCAGCCAGTAGTCGCGCACTGATTACTTAAAAATTTCTCCCTCGGGACTAGACAGCATCAGCTGGAAAACAAAAAAGCAAACAGTCCAAGCACCAACCAGGTTCAACCAAGTCAAACCGAGCAATCAAACTCTAATCAGCGCGCATCAATCTCTCCAACCGCGACCTCAGCGAATGCTGGAACCAAGGCGGAAAGCTCCTCAGGTTCCGGGCAAGCCACCCTGAGGAACCCGGCACAACAACATGCCCACTATTCCCTGTCAGGATCTGTCTCACCAACTGCTCCGCGACCGTCTCCGGCTTCAGCAGCGGGTTGTACCACGTATCCTCAGGAGTTAACCGCCCAATGAGCGTCGTCTGCGTGAATCCCGGCGTGAGCAGCACAGTCCGCACCCGCGGGGCATTGTACCTCGTCACCAACTCCACCGCCAGCCCCTCGTGGAACGAAATCGCCGCGGCCTTGGTGGCGGAGTAATCGACCATATTGGGGGTGGTGATGTATCCCGCCAGCGAGGCAACGGTGGCGACCAGGCCGTGGTCGCGTTTGACCATGTGCGGCAGAAACTCACGCGCAAGCCAGTAGTGCGCGAGGGTGTTGACCTCGAACTGGACGCGGGTCTCCGCCTCTGTGCCGCCAAGGATGGTCTTGCCGCTGCAGACGCCGGCGTTGTTGATGAGGACGGTGGGATCGCCTAGGGTTGCGCGGATGTCGGTGGCGACGGCCGCGATGGCCGAGGGCGAGGTGATGTCGCATTTGTGGAAGCGGACGGTGGGCGGAAGGCGGTCCTGGTCCTCCTGTGGTGGGTGGATGTCTAGAAGGGCGACCTTGATGCCGCGGCCGCCGAGCAGCTGCGCGATCCGTCTGCCTATCCCGTTGCTGCCACCCGTCAGCACAACCACCTCGCGATTCCAGTCGAACCTGTCCGAGACGCCATTGTTCAGGGTCCGGGTGTTAAGGCATGCGTTAACACGGCGGAGGACGGCGAGGAAGGTGAGGAGCCAAAGGACCTGGAAGAATCGCGGATGCTCGAGGGCGAGTTGCTGGCCCTTCGCGGTGTACTGAGCCAGCAGCAGGAGAGGGAGCGACTTCCAGGGGCTCAGAAGCGTGCTCTGAATCAATTTACCGAGAACATCGGCCGTGAACCCTATCCTCCGAGAGAACACGCTCTTTTAGATAGTTGACATTTGGGTATGAAGCAATTAGACCAACCTTCGCGTGAGAGCCACTTTCGTTTTGTCACCATGGTGGAAATCAATGAAAGTGCTTTTTTTTTCCAATTCCAAGATGCAGACCATCTAATAATCAGGTTATGCTGGACGATGGCCCCTTGGAGCCTTTGATCTCGAGCATGACCTCCTTAATGAGTGATCTGCGTATATAGGCGAGCATGAGGGGTGGCGCTGATTGTCCAAGCAAGGGACCGCGGGGAAAGCTTCAGAAGCAGCCGAGGTGGGCTCTAAGGTCCCTCGCCAATGCTGCCCTATTCATTGGCGGGCTAATGCTAAGGCTAGATATTCAGCATTCATGATATGTTTGTCCTACAATTGACGGATATAATGGGTGCAATTCACTGGTCATTCACTCATTCACGGATATTTTTCTCCTTGCCGATTTCTGCGTTGTACGAGTAAAACCTAGATAGCCTCCAAGCAGGAACAAGGCTCTCCGTCATCTCTACAGTCATACCACTGTCACTGTTGTGCATCACGCACGACGATGAAATGCAAGTCTTTATTGGGAATGAGTAACGTACGCCATTCGACAAACAGGTCCTATCTTGAACGCTTATAATGAAAACAATGACCCAGTTACACCAAAATATGGTATCACACACCATCACTTCCATCCCCAGCAACTGGGGACAGTCATCTGTTAGACTTAAGCAATTTCGCATGCAATATTCGGCCGTCCATCTGTCCAATAATGTAGGTAGCCAGGTCTGTCAGCGACCATCCCTGCTTCGCGGAAAATGCAACGACACGATACCTCCCACAGGTACACAATCCCAGTCACAATGGTAAGGTGTAACCAGCGCCGTTTGAACAACAAGGACGAACAAGGTATCAAACCAAACAAAAAAAGGTCCGAGGCTAGATGATGCCGGTATGATCAGAATAATTCCAGGTAGCCACCCATCCGTTCCCAATGCGCAGCAAATTACATCAAAAAGAATAACCCAATATGTTGAAGCCCTGCCCAAGAATGAATGATGATAAAACAAAGAACCACCGTACAAGACACCTATGTATGTATGTTATATATGAACCATGCCATGTCAGGCATCAGTATATGCAAGGGAGTCAAGGGTCGAAGAAAAGAGCATGGACAAAAGAGGGGAGGAAGAGAGGTTCGAGTCGAGTATGTCCTAGAAAAGAAAATAGATTTGAAGGATCGGTATAATTGGATAGCTGGTGTCTGTAGAAGACTCATTTTGGTGAGGTTTACCTTTTCAGGCGACCCGCGGGAATACCGTGCAGGGGACGTTCTTAGACAGTTTCCCCCAGGGGCAGCGAGACGGGAAGCGGTATGAGCCTAGCTATAGGCGGATGAGAAACTCGTGGCGGGCTCTCCGAAAATCTTCTCATAGATTTCGGTGAGGATCCGTGCGTCGGCTCGAAGACTAGGGGAGATATATCGGCTCTGCAACAGGAATCTAATTGTTCGCTTGAGAAGTTTCTCCAGCACATTTCGGTCCACCAGCTCTGAGAGACACGACATGTAGGTCGCAGACAGCACGAGCATATTGCCGAATTGCGCATGAGCAGTTCCAAAGATATTTGTCACGATCGGACGACCTTCGATTCCATCAAAGGCCTCTGTACTCAGGATTGCAGAATCGATGCATACTTTGCAGGCTCGTCGTAGCTTAGGCGGAAGGTCTCGGTATGCAATGGTGCCCATCGAGCCTCCTTGGAAGGAAGGGGGAGCGCTATGGACTGCTATGCCCATATCGCTCGACAGACGTGCCATGTTTGAAGCCCGTTGACTGTGCGGTAACGAGGGCGAAACCTGCTGAGATTTCGGGCCAGAGAGAACGGACCCGGCGGGTGACTCAACTGATGCGGAGGTTGGATTGGGATTGGGGAGTCCAGCAAAATGCAGAGCATGATATAGAAGAGGACGATGGATGATGTATCGCGCGCCGTAATATTTGGCCCGCATGCGAGCAACATTTATGTCATTCGAGGGGGGATCAGTGTCTTTCCACTTCATGATCTCTGGAAGACTATTTCGCCACAGTTCGAGATTCATGCTAAGAATTTCCTGCACGTTTGAGGTCCACCGGTTGTTGCTCGAGCTGTTCGTGGTTGTAGTATTGCTGGAAGGATTAGCTGTGATTGCAGCGATTGCAGCGTTGACAGCGCTTGCAGAACCAGCGGCATTAGTGGCGCTGCCCGGGTTTGCATTGTTCGAGCCTTGTTGTCCTATAGAGGTATAATTAGCGCTTTTCCTGGTGACATGGCCTTGGATGCCTTACTCTCAACTTTGTACAGATCAGTGTGGACACGGTTAAGGACTTTCCGGAGGTGGATTTGGGCAGAATAGAAAAACATCATCATGGTACTAGGCGCGCAGATCTCATTTGGCAAAGCAAGTGTGAAGCGTCCCTTTGGTAGACCTATACGTGACTCTGCACGAGAAATGCCACTGGCAGGGAGATCAAGCTCTGCAAGAATATCACTACGTTCTGAGTTAGTTGGGCCCGCAGGCTAGATCTGACAGTAACACCATTACAAGCATACCTCTCAAGCTGAAGACATGTCCAATACGCGAAATCGTAGAGGTCTTTCAGAGGGCCATCCTGCATCTGGTCATAGCGTTTCCTGGTACTGCCGTCAGCAAGCCACCTTGAGGGTTCAGTTCAGCTTTGGACAAAGGCTTACGATCGAATGAGTACTTGGCAAGCGCGAGCGGCTTGGTATATCCACCCATGACTCTGGAAAGGATGCGCTAGTTGGCCGGCGTAAAGTCCCGCGAGCAAAGCCGCTTGAACATGAAGCAAACCATTGGCCCCTTGGAGGCCTCCAAGGATCTGCGTGGCATATGCATAATAAGATAAACCCGGGATGACATCGACGTTTCTGAGATGTCGATTGGCAGGCACCTCTCGGCCTGATGACGCTGACCGGCCTCCGACACTTCTCCGGCCGTCAACAGGCGAGGGAGACGGGACAGCGTGGGGTGCGTAGAAGCTCCCCTGCGCTGGAACGATCATGTCAGATCCAGCGGGAGATAGGATGCTACGCGTGGGCGGCCCAGGGATCCACTCTTTGCGAAAATCCGGGGGGTTATCAGTGACAGGACCAGGGACTGGTGCTCCCACTTCGCAGATGCTGCCCAGCGCAAGCACGAGAAGGAGAACAGCATTGTCGATTGACTTTTCAATGCGACGGCTCGTCGCTTCTGTCCTAATGCCAGCGGAAGTTGGAAAATCACACGCCGCACCTTGCAAAGTCTCACATGACCTTTTTCTTTTTGCACCCCTTGGGAGGTCGCCAGTCCCTGTAGGCGTTGATCCGGAAGTCTTCGGTAAGCAATGGAACTTAATGAACATTTCGATCTTCTTATCTAGGTCCCCCTGGTCGAGGAAGGGATGAAGTTTGTGTATGTGCTCCAGATAACTGCGATGATATCGACGGACGGTGTCTGGATCGGCCCACAGAGTACCAAACTCATCAACCCCCTTGTCTCGAAGCTTCTGCGGGAAACCGCTGGGATGAGCGCTCTGCGTCCAAGGACTACTCGGCGATGCTCGGTGAGCATGAGTATCATCCCATCCGCTGCTGGAATTCGAACTAGTCAATGGGGCTGGCGACATGCGATCCTCACTTGTGTCGTCGCCCTCACCTCGGCCATAGACGCGAATCAAGCCACGTCGCTCTTCAAGCTTCATCACATAATCTTCGTCGTACTCGCGGGGATACAGTAGATTCCTGATCGATGGCCAGGACAGCAACTTGTGGGCAGCTGTTGTATGTTCCACGGGGATGGACAGCTCACCGTCCTCCCTTTCCACATAACTCTGCCCTGGGGGGTCATTTGAATCCAACTGCTGCATTCCCTCTCCATTCTTTGATTCTGACTCAAGCAAAAGATCAGCAGCACTTGGTTTCAGCAATCTATCAAGTGTCTGCTTAGGTGGCATTGATCGCGTGGCATCTTTGACAGCCAAAATTTTTGGCTCTTTCAACCCGACCTCATTGGAAATTTTATTAAGCTGCATCCCATGTTCCATCTGTACAGTTTGAAAATGCGTCAGACGCTCGTCGAGCTTATCTTCCAGATATTGTATCTTGTCCAAGATCTGCTGGGTGGCCTTTTCCTGTCTAGCTTGAGGGTCAGTATCCAACAAGCAACCAACCGAAGGACCGAGATCAGGCAGGTCACGCACTTGTGGGGGGGAACTTCTTTGTAGACACATATCAAATTGTTCTCCTTGCAGTGGCTGCAGGCAGGCCGCCCTTCGTCGCACTTTGCCTTTCTTGCTCTACACTGGTCGCAGGCCTTTTTATATTATGTAAGAACGTAAAGTTAGTCTATTTTCATGTATCGGGCGAGGTCTCGTTTTCTGCGCCATGGAAAAAAAGGCAGTCATTACCTGTTGGGCCCGGGCAGCCTTGCGCTGACGCATACCAAAGGCTTGATTCTGGTAATAGTTCGGCTCATACGGAGCAGGGGTATGTGAAATATGCGGGACTTGCGTCGGAAACTGGGTTGGAGGCATCGTATGTGGAGCTGGAGGAGGGGGAGGGGGCCCATCGCCATTACTGCTCTGTTCTTGAGGGGGATATGTCATCCGCGGACGAAAGTCGGGGGGGGCCGACTGAGGGGGAGGAGCTGGATGGGTCGGTGTCGAATGGGGGATGGAATCATGCGAAGCTCCATTCATAGGACGGAAAGTCGGCGGATGCGATTCTGTCGGGGTGAGACTGGGAGCAGGCAAACTATTTGGCCGACCATACGGCCCGTCGGGAGGTAGCTGAGGCAACTCTCGATTCGGCATGACAGAATACCCGTGGGAGGGCAGGGAAGGTTGGGGGGGATTGGAGGCCCGTCGCTGCTCCGCGTGATGATGCTCGAAGGACGGCGGGTAGGGGCGCCATGGCTGATCGTATGCTCCCGGCGCATTTGCCAGGCCATGCGCGGCCTCAGGAGGAATGCGATGATGCATTTGAGGAGGGGGAGGAGGGCCGGAGTAAGGAGGGAGCGAATGTGGTTTATCGTCCGTTCCAATCATTTCGACAATGGTAGGTCCGCACCTCCGGCCGGTGACTCCAGGTTGCCGTAAATCCGCTACGAACGGTCTGTTCAGTGCGACAGTCATACAGTCATGAGGACATGTTGCAGTCCTGCAGAAATCACAATGTGCAATGTCAAGTGAGCGGGTGGGGTGGAGGGATAGTGAGAGTTGGACAAAGCTCAAGAGCTTCCCGAAAGAGGTAATTCAGCCGGTCAATTCTTTTAGCTCTCGATAGTCTGCGTTGCTTTTCGCACTTCTATTTTTTTTTCTCTCCGTCCCTCTTTAAGATCGATGTGTTCCTCTGAAACGTTTGCGACCAGTAGCTCCGAACGATACAATCGAACGGTTAGAGGTGCAGTTTGGGGGATGTATTGATTGACGGGCGATGGCAGTTACCAACGCGCAAGGCACGGTGAAATAGCTTTCCGATAGCTATCCAGGAAGAGCAAGCAATCCGTTAACTAGGAGATAATTAAGAAATGAAGCAAGAATTAGACAAGAAAATGATCGAAGCAACGACAATTGAGCAGCCAGAGGACGAAGGAAGGCTAATGCAACGGGATACCCAAGGAGATGGTAAGGATAGCAGGAATGGACAGCAAAAGCAAAGCGGATGCACAGTAGCGGACCGTTCAAAGGTACCAAGCCTGTTATAGTGCAACGGGGGGAAGAGGGAAGAGCAAGAGATCTGCGCCGACACTAATTGCAGTGGGCACTTGACCCTGGTAAGTTGTTGGCAGGGGAAGGTACTTTTTTAGTAGCTTCAGATAGAGCTGACCAGGGTTGAGGGTTGGGGGTACATGTGGTGGCATCATTAATATACAGAAATCACGCAGTCTCTGCTTCGAAAAGGGAAAAGAAGGGGAAAAGAAGAAAAGGCACAGATCGGCAACTTCATGGATCCATCTGGCACAGTCCAAAAGCGAGTAAGGAATGGAAGATGGTAAGGTAGTACGATGGTGATAACGACAGAAACAACCCACCTCGTTGAAATGAAATGGAGTGTGGATGAAGAGAAACGAAGAGAAGCAAATAGGCAAAAAGGACGGGAAAATTGAGACAAAATGATGATGGGATCGTGGGACACTTACACAAGAATAGACTAGGTATCCATCCAGAAAGGATAATTCAAATAGGATGGATACGCCAGAGGTTTGCCTTTTCACACTCCGATCCTTCGGGAGATAGATAGCTGTTAGCTAACGTAGGTAAGCCAAGCTGTCGGGTCGCCCTGGGTGTGTCAAACAGTCGATCGAGCAAATGGTCGCAGACCTTGAGGTGTCGGGAACGGTGAGCTCCAGGAAAATAATAAGGTAATAATAGTAAATAATAATAATGTCGAATAATAGTAACAATCACCTCAAATTTTTTTATCAAACGGTAATGGGTAACGGTATTAACGCTCAAGAAACGCGGAGATGGCCCCAAAAGGGCAGGCCGGTTGATGGAGCAGGAGTTGGAGACTCGAGGGGCGGAAATATGATTATTAAGGGTGGGAAGTGAGGATGAAGGATCGATAATTCCCGTGATCAAGATAGAAGGAGGGGGTTGGAAATGTCGGCTGTGTTGTTGACTGTTCAATAGTTCCACGCTGTCACCATGGAAGGGCAGTAACAGCCTGTTTAGTGTAAGGTGAATATCGTGGATTTCCGACTGAGAGATCGAAGGAAAGCGATCAGAAAAAGCAGATCTGACCGTCGAGATTGCTGTTGGTGCTCCTGGTACTGACGAGACTGATGAGGAGATGGCATAGAAGGATGCCAGAAAATGCCCCTCCTTGATAGCAGTTACCTTAGTAGCTGTACCTTTCTCCTTTGATTCGGTTGGCTCAGGTTCTCTTTTTAGTGGAGGGAATGTCAGTAAGTAGATAGGTACCTGAGGTAAATGGATAATAATGAACCTCTGACTCTGTACTAAATCAAAAGAAATACGGAGGTAGAAAGGCACACTTTTCTGCGTGCCTCTTCTTTCTTCGATCTTCTGTTGCTTTTTCTTTTCTTTTCGGTTTTTGACGCGCGCGTCCTTCTGACTTGACTGGGTCTTGTTACTTGTAACCTAAGCCAGGATCCTGGTTCGCATGTATTAACACAAGCCACCAGAATTGACAGATCGTTTTTGGTCCTTGTTGGGGTTCCTCATTATTTTACGCCTCCAGCTCTGGAGGTGTCTCGGTTTCTGCTCTCCTGAGGTATTTGACTGCTACACTGGGGAAAAAAAATAAAAATAAAATAAAATGTAAAATAACAAAAAAAAACCATAGAATTATCATGATAATAAATAAATAGTATGGGAATGCAAATACCTACTACTACGAAGTGGAGCCTAACGAAACTAATATTAGTGGAATAACCAAATCTATGGAGCAAAGCTGTCTGCTGATGTGCGGGATCATGGACGGGCTGAAGGGACGTAATAATAATATAATAATAATAATTCTAATTCATTTTTCACCAGAAGCATTGGGGAAACTCCGTACTCCATATCGATCTGCTCATTCTGAGCCTCCTGAATAGGCTGCAAATAGATAACGATTAGCGTTTCCGCAATGTTTTCTGAATCTGAGTTTCTTTCAATTTCCTATTTTGTAGTTGAGGGTCCGCCACTATTTAGGGTGTAGCTCCATGAGCTGTCCGAAATATGCCACATGGACAGTAGAAAAAATATGGAGTAAAGAGGACGAAGGATGGGAATGGCAATGTTCCCACACCGTTTGACGACCGCTCTTCATTTTTGGTATCGTTGATACATGATTATCGGCATTGAGTTTGGAGAGCAAATCTTATTCCTAACCGACTGTCTGGGATGAGGTCGACAGAGGAAAGTATAGGCTAGAGCGTAGGTAGATACCTAAGGTAAACGGGTTCCGTTGTTGATACCCAAGTTTCGGAGGGGGCGGAATCTATCAGTAGTGGACACTAGACACACAATTGGGTAATTCCCGACTATACTCCGTGGATACCCATGACTTGCTCACCATTGCCTTTAATCATTTTTATTTCTTGATCAGCAAGGTATGACTATCAGCCAAAATCAAACATTGTTTAAGAGATCAGACCGGGAATGGAGGGGACTCGGGGTAGACACTGATGGAGCCACGGATCGAATGGTCGACATCCTCCTCCCAAGTGTGCTAATGGATGATGATCTGACTGGACAGCAGAACTGCCACTTACCATCCAAATCAAATGATCATTACTAGCTACCTTAGCATCTTCGTTTCCATGTCATTTTGGCGGTCAGTCACTTTGACTATTATTGATTAGCAAGGGGGCTCCCTATTTTCGTCTCCATCGCCCTGTAAAACTCAATCTTGAAGTCTAAACTACATCTTCATGGAGCGATTGCTTCAGAAACCGGAGGTGGATATCCACAGCCATCCCAGGTATTCTAAGAAGCATTCGACTTGATAGGCAAAAGATTCTGATGGATACTCATACTCACATGGATACTGGCACTGATCGAGCCAAGGGGGAGGGGCTCCCCACAACAGGAGAGAAGGAATGCATGATGCGACCCTGAAAGTGTGCTGCATAAATGCCCCACGCAGAAGACGGTGAGAATCATCAGGTTGCTCTGTGGCTGCAGCAGTAGAGTCCTGATGTTGTCGTATGGAGCGCCAAGTGCCTACACAGCATCGTTTTCCAGATCCATACCACCATCTATACTTGCCATACGGAGCAGAATCATCCCCTCCATTTATGATTTGGCGCGCTGCAACCAGGCCAAAATAAAATGCCAGCTGTCCCCTGGTTCCGTCCGCATTTTCAGGCACAACCACTCTTTCCCAACCACAGGAAGAGAAGAGACGGTAAGTTACGGGAACGGGTGTCACGCGTTCTGGCAGTCGTTGTGGTTGTGGTACACCGCGGGATTGGCTCCATCTCAGATCTCGGGTTACGCTCGGCAAACAACATCCCGTCTGGAAGTGGAACTGAGGTGCGGAACAGGGGTGTTCCTCTCTCTCCACAAAGCAAATGTAGATTTTGAATGTTGTACTTGTAGCAGTCAGTGTTTCCAGAGTTTTATTCAGGATCACTTGACAGGTAAATATTTTGCACCTCGATACGGAGTAGTGCAATGAATGCCCCCCTCGCTTAACGAGCAATGATAGCCCGGTCAAAGCTCTACTGCGCACTCAGAAGTGTTGGGCGCCATACTGAAGACGCAATTGAGCACATAAAGCCAAGCTCCGTGTCTGGAACTGAATCCTTTGAGAAAATCCCTAACCCATCAGACCGGTGAGAAAGAATCATCTCGTCTTCGGGAAAACGGAGAGGTACGAAGTCCACGACATGTTGATAGATCACAGGTCTGAAAGACACAGTCTGATTGCGTTTGCCACTTCTCCTTTGTCCACTACTAGAGCGGTTCTGTGGGATCACAGGAGAACGTAGAACACTAGAAATAAGTTTCATTCCTACGGTGCTATTCTACAATGTTACCTATCCTTATCATCATCAAACGTCCAACTATGGTCGATCCCCCTCGAGCTGATTGATGATCTACCCAAGGTAATAATTTCCTAAATCGATCTATATTATCATATTATATTCTACGCTCTACTTTTGTCTGCCTCCAATTGATATGATGTAGTCTAGTTATCGTGCAAGCCCCGAAGGAAATTACCTAGTGATCGAATTGTGGATCTTCTGCCTAAAATTCCATGATCCCGTCCCCTGGAACCGCCGTCGGTTGGCAGCATCATATCTGTTGGTTGGATCCATTCAGCCGAAACAGGCGGTCCACAACCCTCTAACGCTCAAGTACGTATTCAACAAAGTGCACTTCGCAGGAAAATTGACAACTTCACGCATATTTACTGCAAAGGACGAATGCCATCAAAATCTTGCCCAAACAGAGTACGTAGTACAGCCCTCGTTCGAGCCTCTTTCTCTGTAACGAGGAAAACTAAAGCACCCCGCAGGACAAGATCTACAGTATCCACCCGAACGGCAGACAAGGCATCGGGTCAGAATGAACGAAATGGAAGCGACGTCCATGTTGCGGATGATGTACATGCATACTGCAATGTATGTATGAATGACAGATTCGGAAGATGGTCAGGTGCCGGAAGCAAGGGATAGCCCTGTTCTGTTCAGAAGTCAAGTCTGGCGGCCTGCTGGCTCAGATCTGCATGGGGTAAACAAGGCAGTGCAACCAGGTAGAGGGCTCTCTAACTCTACTCATGCCTTTTTGCCTAGTTGTCCTTAGTGGCTCTTGGTTTGGTGTTACGAGTATCCTCTATCCTCACCTTACGGGCCAAGATTGCCAGAAGGAGAGGCTGACATGCTGTTGTTCAACCTAAGATTCTTACTATCTACCACTACCGCAACCACTACAACTACCGTGTTTGCTATACTAATCCTTTTTAAGGCTTATAGCAGCGCAAATGATACGCATTTCCTGGGTTGCAAACGTATTTGGAAAGATGCATATCCATCAAGTCGCTTCCCACGCTGCTAAGCGGCTAATCGCACCCTAACAAGAAAAATGCGGCTACTGCTTAGCCAGCACCCTTTGTTCTGGGTCCCCGGACTCAGGAGCGAGTCTTGCGCCGCCACTGGACGCTGGAGCTGCTTCTCATCAGTCCTGGCCATGTATCAGATATTTCTGAGACTGACGCGGGTCAGCGACTCAAGAACAGAGACAGGATGCTCAGTTGAGCCGTGGACAATCTGATGTATTGCTTGTCGGAGTAGCTAAAGGAAGAAATCAGGTTCAACCTTGGGATTCATCCATAGTTTTGGATATTCATCAGCAACTCTATTTTGGGGAGCCACAATTGTCCAGTACCAAGTGTGATGCAGCGGGACAGCCCGCTGCCGTCTACGGATTGGGCCCTGGTAGATAGCGTGTCCACCCATGGCTTGATGCTGAAGGATCGATTACAGAAACTTTGCTTCTATCATTCTCGGTCATCGAGGTCCGAACTATGGCCTTAATGCAAAGGCCTGATCCTTTTGCTAATCATTGAAAAAGATCTCCTATCGACAATTATATAAGAGTACTGCGACAATCATAACAGAAACAGTCAGCATTGTCTCTTGGACACCGTAGTGGACATGTCCTAGATGCATATGGAAGTAAACCCCCACACGTGCAGGGCGTACATCTATCTCAAATGCGCAGCAGACTCAACACTATGAGATAGCATACTCCGCAATCACCCTATATGACCTATCGACTTCCATGGAGAATGAACTAGAGACGTACCAGAATGGCCGACGAATGTAACCCCTCATAATGATTAACTCTCCACAATCCTACTTTCCATTTTCTAGGTAAACCTTACCGTCATCCTTACTCGATCAATCACCTGCGCTAGTCCCATCCTGACCATTTGCATGTTCATTACAGAGTACTCACATCATCAAAACGATCGATCAGACTGATGAACCATGGTTTGCGACGTCTGAGAGGTTGATCGGTCGTCGAGACAAGAGCTCGGATCGCCTGATCATGCCGCTTGCATGTGCATACTCCGCATCGTTTCGGATGTCAGATATCTATCAATCTCTAGAGAGCGTCAAGTTGTTGGCCCTTGAAGCTCCTGCGTAGATCTGGTGGAAGTGGAGCAGGTGAAGCAATCTATCATTCTCACGGCTCTAGGATAATCAACACCTATGCTTTATCAAAGATTTAGAGCGAATTAGTACGCCATATATCATTATGAATTGCGCAGTTCGTTCTTGATGTGGTAGATGCTACTAGCTGTATATGTAGACATGCATATGGTCTAACCTAAACGGTCATGGTCAAGGTTTCCGACGACTATGTATCTAGTAATACTGTCCCTTCTAGGAGCGGTCAGTGGGCGCAACCGTTCTCAGCGATTGTTGATCTGAAATTGAATAGAATCTCCTGTTGACCGAGAGCACATTTGATTATCTGGTGGGATGTATACACTGGCCAGGTCCGCAGTATGGAGTCCTCTGCAGCTGCCTTGCGCATGGACTACATAGGCTGTAGCCACGGACTAACCACCACACTACTCTAGATAGTACTAAACATTATTATGAGAGGTAATACCTTGCAGGAATGGAGTAAATTCCCCCCGAATCCTCACGTCGGTCATCGATCCACCGACCTGGTTGACGGGCTCGGGAGGCTTCAACATGCTTTCGCGGGTAACCCATTCCCAATGACAGTAACGGCATCCGTGGAAGAGGCCAGAATCAATGATCGTCATATCCGCACTCCCTCCATACGGTAGTTTATGACTATTGTCATTTGTCAGTGCTGATCATGGACAAAAAGTCAAGTCCAGAGAGATTTTATCATTTGCCGCAAGACCCCCAATACTTACCAGTCAGCCTCGGGCCCGAAGCGCGGTCACTCAAGCCACTGGATCTATCACATTTTCATCACCCAAATGGAATATCTGTCACTGTCCACTTTCCACCGTCCACTGTTCAACGAGATAGGCGTGAGGGGTTTGCGGGCCCCGAATATAGCCGTATTGACATGTTCATTTTACGCGGAGTACGGAGTATTCCGACTCTACGTACCTATGTAGTAATCAAATACAGTTCCGTTCATTGCTCCGTCCTTGCTTGCTACAATAGTGAGGTACATGTCTTGATATGATATATATGATTCCGGGACTATCCCTCTACGGCTACCTTACGGAGACATGGCAAGGTGGATAGGATACCCTGGCTATTACTACCATGGCCAAGGAACAATGTCAGTATGGAGTAGATAAGCTCAACTCCATCTTCTTGACACTGCTCTTGCGCACTGTGCACCACCAATGGCCCAAGCGTACACTTACCATCCTCACTTTGATCAGCAGACGGACCAAGCGCTGTAGCCTTACCACCAAGCATCACGACCAGCCGCGTAGGGCACAGGCAATGGGCCGTAGGCCATACAATGATGAAATCGAAAGGCTGAAACTTCTTCAGGGAGGACAAGGCAGTAGCCTAGCTCCAAGCAGAGCACATACCGTATTCACAATCGAGCAGAATGGACTGGTCTGGATCACCGCGCAGAAGTACGGTGCTACCATGCTCCCATTCACACTGAACTTTCTCTGATCCTATGGCTCCTGAGATTGGCCAGATAGTCTCTCAGTGCAGGGTATAAAGTACGGAGATGCATGCTCCAGCCCCTGATCGACACCATGTGTCCTGAAATCGGTCCAAAACCGACTCGATGGTTTCGTAATTTGTACGCCCTTTTCCTCTCTTCATGATTGACTAGACTATCTCATCCAGCTCACAGGAACAAAGTAATAGGGAGGTAAGAACACCCACCATCACAAGGCAACCCCGCACACACCTCGAGGACATAAAACATCTCCAATGTGATTACCCCGGATATGATTTCCCACTCCTTAGGTTGGATATCTCAAGCCACGCAATTACAACTATAGGGCCTAGGGAATGAACACGAGAAACTGAGGCCAAGGCGAAGATCATCGGAGCCTCAGTTTTCCTGCATGGTGACGGATTTGGAGGATTCCGCGGAGGTATCATAAAGTATTCATGAGTTGCAGTCTCGAGTCTCAAGTCTCGGGTCTTGGGTCTTAGGTCTTGAGTCTTGAGTGCCTGAGTATCGGATTCAAGCCTTCCGCACAGACGCAAAGGTGAATGTGAATGTGATTGCTGGGGCGCGTGGGACCAAGGCACCACCACATGGCTTCGTTGCCTTTCGCTCGAGTTCGGGTGTGGATTGGGGGGGCCTGCGTGCTCCTATTCGACTTCAGGGGGTAGATGGCCATAGCCGCATCCATGCCAATTATTACTTCCTTACTCCGCAGGTGTAGAGTAAGTACAACTTGTTGCTGCAAAAGCTGCACAAAGATATAGCTGACTGCACCCTCTATAGCTCTACGTGTGTGTACAGGAGATATCTGGAATGATTGCGTACTGCACGGAGCCTTCATCTATGGCATGTAAGGGAATATGGCTTGCAGCATGTATTGTGGTTGATGGTCTTGTCGGTTCTCCCTTGCATCAGGTTATTAGCTTGTTTTGATTTCATCTAAACATGCATAAAGTCGAAGGATGATGAATGCGTCTGCTCTATGTACTCTGCCAAAACATAGGTATTGTGTTCGCATGCTAGGAATGTGGTGATGCTCAACTTGCATCTGGATGCTTGCCGGAAGTAAGTCTAAGAGCCGGTCAAAGACGGTCACTGCTTGCGCAAGAGGTAATGGAACATCCTCCACACGCCCTGAAACGCCTCTAGGCGTTCCTGCGCATCAAACAAGTCGTACCATTTCGTTCGCCGAAGCTTGAGAACCTGCCAAGGCTCATCAAGCGTGTCGGTCTCCGGTGGGAAGTCACTCTCGCCTGTTGTGAGAATGTCTAGATACCTACGGTGGATTCGAAGGTGAAGGATGGCAACGTGGTGATTGATGGAGGAGAGCATGTAGATCTAGCACCAGATTAGCATGAGCTCGCACCTGCATTGGTGACTCAACATACATCGTCAAATGGACTGTCCTTATCTTTTCCAATCTGAATGTACCTCATCCGTTTGTCCCAAAGACTAGGCCCCGGCTGCACGATCTTCCACTTTTCGGCATTGCTAAGCTTCCGCCCGGAGCCCGCGCGACGGGATGCGAGAAACGGATGCTCGTATTTGGAGCGCTTGCGATCATTGCTATCCCTCACAGGTTGGTCCTCGCCATTGCTGTTGTCCTGCGTGTCCTGGGTCGCTCCGCCCCATCGGGGTTTGGTCGCCCACCACTTGCCCTCACCAGCTTTCACTTCCGTCGTCCCTTGCCTCGCGCGTTCCTGCGCGGCGAGAAGCATGGCACCGAGCTCCCGAAAGAGGTCGCATACCTCCCCAACGCCGGACCCTGGCGCATCTTCAGGTCCTCGGAACGAGGTCTCCGGCCTGCATTGGGCAACAAAGAGAGGGCCTTCCATGACACCACTACGGGCCAATTGTCGGTCTTTGGGCGAGCGGGCGGCCTGGAAAGATTGTCGGATGGGGAAGAGAAGTTTCTTAACGGTGAGTCGCGGTGGGAGCATCGGGACAGTTACTTGACAGCCAAATGGCCAGGCGGCCATCTCAGCCAGCGCTCGCACTGTCTCATCCCGAATATCCTCTGGCATTTCCTGTCCGCTACCTATCCGGCGGCCGGTATACCTTTGAACAATCGGTTGCTGCCCCTCTTCCCGGTGTGAAGACTTTCCGTCGACGGACTGTGTTGTTGGTGGGTTGTCGACATCCATAAGCGTAGTTGTTGAGTCCAGTATCTCTGACGGCTGAGGTTCGCCATCCGTCTGCATTTTGTCTTCTTCGGACGCTACTTCAGGGGTAGCAGGGCGCTCGAAATAATTGTCCAGACTGGGATCCCACCATTGGGACATTCGTTCCAGTCCCGTCCAAAATTTTCTTGCATGAGCCACTCGGACCCGCTGACGTCCCTCCTTGGGCGGTAGTCGTGCAACTTCTCGGAAAGCATCATCATTATCCAAGAGCAGTTCCTTCTTCAGATTCTCAAATCGGTCCGCCGCGGGGTATGGGTTACCATTGTCCATCAAAATCGGCTCGCCATCTTCGGTCTCATTACAGGTACGAGCCTCCCAAGGGAGCGGAGGAAAGAGCTTTGAGCCCTGGGGGACAATGCGATCTGCAGGAATGTCTGTCTCCATTCTAAGATTGAAGGCTTTCAAGTTCTCTGTCGAGAGGTCCTGCGGCCGGCGGATCGAGGCTAGAAGGTTGGATATCTCCCTTAGAGTCGATTCCGATGCGTCGTGCGGGACATCTAACAGGTCATAGACGGGAAAGTCAATTTTTGTTGGAGGAGGAGGGGGTCGTTTCTCTTGTTCAGGCGGCGAGCCCATCGTGGGCAACCCTATTCGACATTAGCTTTATGGTCAATGCTAGTGTTGAGATGTCAGGAGAATCCATGCATTCAAGCAATGCCGAATCCCACAGCCAGGAAGCTCAGGATGTAGTGATTGCTTGACACACTGACATAGCAGCCATTGGTTTTGAGCATTGAAGGCACAGTTGTCATGGTGGCGTCCACCGATGATCCTTTTGTATCATAAGGTATACTTGTATATACCACAGATTCCTCTATGATAACTAGTGAGGGGAAGTCTTACCCAATCCACTGGCCCAACCGTTCATCATACTGGTCAGGCTTGCGCTTGGTATTTCCTGTCAAGGGAACGGGCGAGTATCCAGCTCGAACAAGATAAGATCGTGTCCAATGTATTGAGAAGAGAAGAGAATGATCAAGATGAAGAATCAATCACATGCTCCTCCGTATATGGGGAAATGGCGGGATATCGAACGGAAATGCGGCAGCTTCAATTGACCGAGTAGAATTACCATGACCAAAAGCAATGATGGAATTCTTTCGGTGACAGTCGGTTCATTGACTGAGGTGGTTGATGTTGAAGAGATTAACCCACAGCACAATGATAACGGGAATTGCAAGAATGATTGTTGTCGAAGTTGGATTGTGGTTGCGGAGAGAAAGGAACTAGTCGTATGTCTAACTGGGCCAAGGATGAAAAGGTACGAAAACAAGCCACTGTCAGGTCTCAAGAGGGGAAAGTGATAATCTTGGTCCTTGGTGGGCCGAATTAGCAGCAGCATTAGTTCATCCTATTCTGGCTCAACCGTCATTATCATTATTCTTATCACCATTTTCAAGATCTCATCAGACGGGGAGCGAGTGAGCATCCAGATACTCGTACCACGAGTACTCCTGAGCCCTCGCACACGCTTTGTAACAATCACTCGGCCGGCAGAGAGACGTCTTGTAGATACTATGCAATTGTATGTGACTATTCATAAACTCTATATATTGACCGCCTCTCCACATCTATTCGACTTGATGTATTTATTGACTGCCCCGCTTTGAGGGGCAGGAACACACAACGTTATGACTTGGAAGAAACGATAGTTTCAACGTGTAAAGGTAGTTATGTAGAGTAATCCATGAGAGCAACACAGCCAATGTTATTTCACCGGCCACTGAGGGTACCCAGATAGGTTTCACAGGTTTGCCTCATACGAAGTATTCGAATACAAGCCAACGCATTGCAGCTGCCTGAGGCAGTCATATAGGACAATAGTCGGACCGCTGATAGAATCACATGACCCATGACCAGAAACTAATCCACATACAGACTAGTGGATGACCAATGTTGATGGCCCAATCAGGAAATGTGTCTGTGTACCTTAAAGTTTCCCCGGCTTCAACAAGTGAAACCTCCATCGCTTGATAGATCATGGCTCAATGGATCGGTAACAGGTGTTCTTGCTCATCATGTTCATCAAGTTTAATGGGATTCGGTCTAGTTCCTCGGTCTTCAGGAATAGGACCCCAACATGCTATGAAACCACTTCACATCTGCAGCTGCTACTCTCCCTTGAATCATGGTTAAATGAAGATACGAATCTCCAGTGACTGAGCGTCGTGTGAGGGGCTGGGGAGTGGCCTCTCGCTTCCACCCCATGCGACAGACTAACGCCCTGCCAATTTATCGTCACAGTGATCACTGCATAGGTCCTCATGGGATTGGACGTGCTTGTTGGGCTCTGTCTCACTCGATCTCTTCCGGATGAATTTCCTCGAGTCAGGGACCACTTATCCCCTGCTTAGGTCCTTTTTCGATTGAACTCTCCCGACTTGGGTCCTACGAACTACTAATAACTAATAAGCCCTAGATCTTGGTTCCTCTTAACTCTATCCTCGTCGCTGTTCGCTCCCCATAAGCGCGCCCGGTCGATACCAAACACACGCGGTTGAGCTGAGAAAGAACTCCTTGTTATTCCTCCACGTTTTTGGTATTGACTGTGTTCTCCATCCTTTCGTGAGTTCATAGTATCAATCTACTTGAAATCAATCTATATACCACGATGTGGGCTAGAATGCTACGCTGAACTTTTGTGTACCACCTGTGCTTCACCGTTGAATCCTGAAACAGCAGGGCACAAGCGAATGCAGCCCCTCCGAGCCCGGACTGCTATGACCATTGTGTTCGTCTCCTGGCACGGGGCATAGTGAAACGTCAATCATGAAGATATAGCGCGTTGACATTTCCTATACATTCCTTCTCTCGCTCTGGCCTAGATTCCGACAGCCACTATACTGTCCTTCCAATTTGTTGACCTCTGGTCGCTGTGGCATTTTACGCGCCGTACCTTTATCGGACAGGTCTTCATTCATCATTTCAGCACTATCGATTCATGCATGCCAGCAATTACCGCTCTTGGCCTTCCAATCTAGCAGAGCAACCGTCGCATCCGTCCAGCCGGTGGGCTTGGCGCAATGTCGATGTCCAGTCCTTCTATCATCTTATATCAGGGCTTGAGATGTACCAAAGTGCCTAGAAGTTCACTTGCAGCGGCATCAATACCTGCCGTCGTGCCAGAACCCACACCATTCCTGCCAGCCTCCTCAGTACAAGGCCCAGAACCCGTGACGACGACTCTACAATCCAGTACGGAAACCGCTGATGCAGTGTCGCTATCGTCTCGTATCGCCGTCGCTCCTTCAGATGTCCGATTAGTACCCCTCCCAACTACTTCCTCTCTCTCGGAATCTCCACCAAATCCCGAGAGCAACACGGACATACACACATCCGTTGCATCTCCTACCTCTCATAATCAGACGTCTGGCCTTCCATCGACTGATCCGTCTACTAAACCGTCGAGCTCCGAAGTCCTGACGACTTCTACGGCGGAGACCAGGTTTATGGTCGCGACACCCACAACGAATACAGTCACCGCAGCATTTCCTTCCGCGACAAACCCTTTGCAGGACTTTTCAGATCGCGGATCCGAAGACGTGAACCGTCATACCCTTCGTACGATTTTGGGGAGCATCTTCGGTACCGTGGGCTTGATCGCCCTCATACTCCTGATGTGCTTTCTGATCTATCGTTATAGACGGCGAAAGACGCGCGACGATCGAAGTCTCGGCGGGAGTGAGAAATTACTACGCAATGGTCGGCACTCCGCAGACTCCTGGGCAAGCTCCCGGCATGCCTTTTTATCCAGGACATCATCTCTTTCGGATGCCCCTTCTGCACCAGATCACCATCATGTGCCAGGTCCGAACATGGGTTCCAGTTATGCTCATGTCAGAAAGGGATCATCTCATCTCTCGGAGCCCAATTCAAACCCATCGGAGGTATCTCTTGACATGCGGCCACACATACGCGACGCTGTTGGTGGAACACATATGCACCCGACACGAGGCGACCAACCTCTTTGTCCCGATGCTTCAACCCTCGGGGGGTCGCATTCCCCTTCATACGCGAAACCAATCTCGCCAGGCTTACAAATAAACCAGGATCAGCACTCCATTTACAGCAGTGAACGCAGCCTAGGAAGTACCATCATTCTCCCAGGACGAAGTAGCTTTGGCAGCAGCGTGCAAAGAGCGAGCTATCCGATATCCATATCGGATCTCGGGCCACCTGGACCCAATGATTCCGTGACAAGAGTCAGTACCCGGAGCGACCCGTTTGACTTGGAAGTCCCTCCAAACGCGATGCACAAGCGCAGCTCTGGCGCACTTCCCCGGGGTTGATTGGCACAAGCACTCGAGTACTGGACACCCCAGTCAATGCGATACGTGACATGAGACACGAATGTTATCTACAGGACGAACACGGCTGCAGGGATTTTCTTGCTTTTGTACATCACCTTTCATTCTAGTAGGTATCATTTGAGAAACAGTGTATTATCATAATGTAAATGTACGTCAGGTAAACTTAATCTTAATTTGTTAGCAGTCGCTCTGTATGGGATCACATACTGCTGCTCTGTGCTTCTTAAATCATATAGCTCGAGAGGACCGTGACTCCATGTTCTTACCTTCTCTACGTAAGACATGCTAAGGTACTCTCCGCTCCGCAGTATACTCTGTCCTTCTCTCAGAAATATATATCTGCTGCAACTCCATGACCAACACATCTCAACTTTCAAGCACTGCATCACGAATTGAACATCCTCTTTCCATTTCATACGATACAATAATTAATCAGGTAAACGTGAAAACCAACAGCCACAGACTTATACACCCGTTCACAAAGGTGAAAGTCTTCTAAGACTGTGCAGGAACGACGGAGACCGATCACCTAGATTGACTGGAAATCAAGCTTAGTAGTTGGGATACAGTATAGTGATAATACTACAGACCGAATAACGCCAACTTCATCTCAGACTATCACAAGAGTAGTAGACCGAACCGGGAATTTGAAATTCAGGTAACGTTACGACATTAGATAAACAACTTTGATCGGACCGGGGTTGAACGGAGGGGTATGGGGAGAAGGGAATCAGGATATTCGGACAGTCCTCTGGCCAGGATGGAGAGGAGCAGTTGGATGCAATATGATGATGGAGTTAGAGAGAACGAGGACTCCGTAGAGCGGTGGTAAAAAAAGAGAAAAAAACGATTTCAGACTCATATCACACAAAAGCGCCATGCCATTTGTTTTCCTTTAAATGAAGAAAAAGAAAGCTTTGTTTTCCTTTTTTGTTTCTCTCTCTCATTCTTTGCTCTTTTTCCTTGGGAGAGAAAAAAGAGGAATAGCATTTTACTGCTTCCCGATCCCAGGTATCAAATATCTTCCAGGTTTCCCCTGATCATTGTCCCGGACAGAGAATCAAACCACCGAGCCAGACCTGAGAGACATAAAACAAAATTGGCCGACCTGATTCCCGTTGGCTATTGGATTTCCCCCCAGTTCAACCTCCGCACCGCCAAAAAAAAGTCAGATGGCTTTTTTTGTTTACTCCTGCTGCTCCTCGGCGGCCAGAGCGTTACGCTTGGCCTCGATACGCTCCTGTCGTCTCTCACGGAGGGCCTTGTTCTTGGCACGCTTGGCGTCCATCTCTTCCTTGAGCGCGCGCTCACGCTGTCTCTCAGCCTTGGCCTTCTGGATCTGTAAGGTTCGAAAAGCAATTTGTCAGCCTCTTCTCTATTTGCCTAGTCGCCACCCTTGCATCCCACTGAAAACGACATGAATCGAGAGGAAGACTTACGTGCTCAATCAGAGCGCGCTTGTGCTTGAAAGTGTTACCCTTGCTCAGGTGGTAGAGCTCGTGGTAAAGGTGCTTGTCGATCTTGCCAGCGGCACGGTAGCGGACGAGGAGGCGACGGAGAACACGCATGCGGCGCATCCAGAGGAGCTGGCTGTAATACGCAGACATCCATCAGTAAGACTCTTTGCTTCATTCTATCCCCCATATGACTGGTAGGGAGTGTGGCAACCGATCGAAGATCCTCAACCGTTGACAAAGGCGGAGTGTGCATACCTGGGCATACGAGCGTCCTTGGTACCCTTACGCTTACCGAGACCACGGTGTCTGCCGATTCTGCGGGCGGCGTTGAGCTCACGGGCACGGGCGCGGGAGTGCATGGTAACGGGCTTGCGGATGATGAGGCCATCGCTGACGAGCTTGCGGATGGTCTGGCGGGAGTTGGCGTTGGAGATCTCATTCATCTCATTGGGATCGAGCCAAATCTTGCGCTTGCCGCAGCCCACCACGGAGGCGGCGAGGCGCTTCTGGGTGCGAAGGTTGACCCTGTAAAGCGAGAAATCACACGGTCAGCCTTTCTGATGTTCAGAATCGGTCGAGGAGAAAGTCCCCAGCCAGAGAGAGAAATGACCCGAAAATGGGCCATTTCCACGCGCTGATCGAAGGAAAAAATTCCATCGAGTGACAGTATTTCCCCATGAAAGGACAACATCAGATTCTGAAGATGGAACTCACATCTTGATGTCGGCGTATCGACGGTCGTTGGCGGATGATGTTCGTTGCACTCGTCGACGGGTAGAATTCCCAGGTGAGGAGTTTGAGATACGGGCGGTTGATTAGCTAAGCGACTGTGCTGCTAAGCGAGAGGGTCCACCTTAGGGTTTGTGCCCCGGACGCTTGTCTCGACCGGGGAAGCGGATTGAGCCTCAATGTCACGCAGCCTATGATATGATGACATATGACTGGAAAGATATTTGGAACATGCTATTCTGTTTACATTGAAAGGACCTGAAAGGCTTATTCGTATTGATGACTTCTCCTCGAATCTCCTTGTACTCGCACATCCTGTACGTGCCCTCTTCGGACCAGTCACGTGACACTCATCGGCTTGCTGTAAGAGGGACAACTTCTTAAGCGAGGGTTCAACGTAACGAAAGGAAATCATCGTTCATATCATATGCTACTTTTCTAATATGGACTGCTCTATACTATACACTCGAATGCAGAGGGTATAGATCTCGCTCATGCCAACGTTGGTAGAATGTAAACCGTGCTCAACTACTCATCAGCAAATGAGCCTTCCCCTAGATCAACCTTTCCGACGCTCCACAGTTCCTTCTCATCCTCAGCTTCGTCATTGGACAGACCCAGTCCTCCCTGTCCACCTTCAGCATCTTTGCGTTCTCTAGCCTGGCTGGCGAGACGTAGCGCAACTCGCTTGAAGTAGTCTGACATGCTCCGCTTAGGTCCAGGGGGAAGTTCCGCCCCCGGTCCAGCCATATACTTGTCGAAAACAGCACTTTCAGATTCCTCAACAGAGAAGAGTGACAGGAACGCAGCTTCAGCAGCGAGCTTGACGGGAATGATTACATCACGAACACAGCCGAAAATCGGTGGTGCAAGAAGAGCCAGATGAGGCCGGGTCAGTTCGGGATGGAGCCGGCTCACCGTTCGCACGACCACCAAAGTGAGACGGCGAACATCAGGAGGCACGCCTGCCTGTATGCAGGGCGCTAGTGCTTCGAAGATGGCCTTGTTTGTCTCGAAATTGCGACTCTCATCCTCGATCAAAAGGAACTTCCCGGCAGCGAGGACGCTGTTCTCGGCAATGAAAGGCTGTCACAGAAATCAGGACCACGGAGCGCTGAAAGGCCAGTGTGTAACTTACATCCTTGTTCGAGACGCCCTGACAAATAATAGATTGGGTCTCGGTAGCGCAGTTCTCAGTCAGAGACGACGGCGAGTCAACCAGCAAGGCGTTCAGGCCCAGAATGGATGCATGTGTCATATGGCTTGTGAGCACACGGTTCCTTGAATTACCATGTCAGCACTGTTCCCGAATTTGAAGGCATCGTAGGATAGACTTACTTGATCAGTGGGCTGGCGGTAGACGGGGGAAGGACCTTCACCAGCGCACCGAGCAATTTGGCATTCGTAATAGCAACGCCATCTACCGAATAGTTAGATTTCCAACGGTGATCTTGTCAAACTTAAACCGCAACCTACCAGTCTGATCGCTGGCATCATCGTCAATGAGTGCAAGGATAGCATTCTTCGAAGCCTCGCTCATATTCGCGCCAGCTTTGCCGACGACCTCTTGTAGTGCCTTCATCATCGCATTCTTGACGCCCATATCATCAGTCTTTGTACCCGTGATCAATTCTGGTCAAAGATTAGTATCAAGGCTACTAGCAAATTATCACATAAACTAATTGACCTACCTGCAATGAGAGGATCCACCCTTGGGGTCAAGGTAATCAAGATTCCAAGACCCTTGGCAGCCCTGTTGCGCAGTGTCTCGCTGGTAGAATCGGCTAGACCCCGTGCAAATGTACGTTGCAGTTGTGGCAGGAATGGCTTGACTGCCATCGGGATCTTCTCAAGAAGCTTGTTAAGTGTGAAGAAGATGGCACCTAGTCCTGGTCAGTCCTGTGAACGATACATAAAGCAAGCCTCATATCAACCTACATTTGATGTCCACTGAACGTTCAGAAACCACTCTGATCAAAGGACCAGTGATTTGAGTAACGAAAAGCTTCAGAGAGTTTGCATTGGTACGGTCGATAATATCGCCAATGGCCAGAGCCGCCTGCGTACGCTGTTCCACATTGCCGTTGAGAAGACCCTGCAAGAAGATTGGCAGAATGGCAGTAATACCCTTCGGCAAGCTGAAACCTGGCAGATCGGCTCCAGGCACACCCACTTGTCGTAGGGCCTGGCGCGTTGGAATAGTAAGGACTTCCATTTCCTCCTTGCGCATGTGAGACGTGAGCCCGCTGAGTGCTGTCCAAGCTGCCTTGATAACTTCCTTGTCGCTGTCGTCGAAGGAAATGAGCAGGACACGAATCAGATCCTGGTAGTATCTGGAGTAGTCGATCTCGGCTTCGGAGAAGAACTTGCTCAGATGGAGCGCAGCGCTGGCGCGGCGTCTATGGTCATCGTGCTTCAGAAGACTCATCATGACGTTCATCACGACGTTCAGACCATCGAATTCATCCACAGATACCAAGACGGCATCGAAGGCGCTGTTCAATTCTTCCCGATGCTCCTCGTCCGTAGTTGAGAGGATATTGTCCATCAAGGAGTTGAGAATCGCGGGTAATCTGCGCGTCAAGGCCGAACCGGCTACCTCAGCCAAGGAAGCGATGGCTCTAGCATTGAAGGCAGAGATGGGCGAAGTGATCAGCGTCGGGATCAGGTTGGGTAGAATGATGTTAGCCCTTGTTTGCTCGGTAAGGAGCGTCAGTAGTGCTGACAGTGCTTGCTCAGCATCCTCGTTGTTTCTCAGAAGCATCAGAAGATGGGGCAAGACCTGATCAACAGCCTTCTTGCCAAGAATCTGCTGCAGTGCATCGAAGGCTTCTGCTGCCGCTTCACGGACGTCTTCGTCGTTATCGACAAGGGCAACCCGAACGGTCGAAATGAGGATCTTTTCGTAGTCTTCCAGGGCTTCAGGAGACGCAGAGGTAATTAGCTCTCTCAGGGCAATGCAGATACCTTGCTTGACATCCACATCAGGTGACGTGCGTAGGCCTTCCTCGAGAGAAGGCAGCAAAGTAGCGAGCACAGACTCGCCAGCCTTCTTGATAAGGTCTCCAAGCGCATTGCTGGCGATAACCTTGTGTTCCATATTTGATGAACCAAGGCGCCGAATGATAAACTGCGACAAAGTAGGCACCATCTCCTTTAGCGTTCTTGGTGAAGCGACAAGCGACTTCCAAACAGCCATCGCCGCGCTCTTGACAAGACCAGAAGTATCGCAGCGACAAATGAACAGAGCGGACAGGACCTTGTTTCTCCTCTCCTCGCCGAGAACCTCGAGCAACGACTGTCCGGCTTGAGCAACCTCTTCCTCTTCCTCCTCCGCATCTGCCTTGGCTGTGATACCCGTGATGCTGAAGAGGAGGTCACCCACCAGTTCAACAGAGCTCAATCTGATACGGTAGCTATCGTCCGCAAGACCGCGTTCAAGTTCAGGAAGAAGCAAGTCGATAGCCTTGGAAGAGAAGTTCTTGACCAGCAGACGACCAGCCTTGAGAGACGTCTCCCGAATGGAGTCGATGTCATCTGCCAATCCTGCGAGAATGGGAGGAATGATCTTGCTAAGATATGGCGCAAAGCTGTTTCCAAAGCAGGCAGGCAGGAAAATAAAGAGCGTCATGAAGCCTTCCCGAACAGCCGGCTTGGAGCTTGAGACGTTCTGCAAGATTGTTGGCAGTGTCTCTTCCAGTCTGGTCGTTCCCAGACCCGCCAGAACCTCCGAGAGAGCCTGTGCGGATCCCAAACGATCGCCAGCGCCAGTATCCGACTTGAGCGTAGACATGAGGTTGGGAATGAGATCGGGTAGGGCATCCTCTCCAAGCTTCTCGATAAGTGAGCCGAGAGCTTTGGACGCGGTGGCACGAGTAGTAGGCACTGGATCAACGATGGCCAGCTGCAGTCCAGAAACGATAATGGGCAGGTGAGAGATAAGATCCTTCCGCTCCGTAAGGTGAGCCAAGCTGCCAATGATCTGTGCAGACTTCCTCTTGGTATTTGATCTGTCGCCAAGACCGCGCTCAAGGATACGGACAACAAGCGCCAAAGAGGGAGCGTCCAAGTAATGGACGAAAGAGACCTTGATAAGTGCATCCAGAGCTTCATCTGTGTATTTGGTCGGATCACTCAGGGCCTTGAGAAGGACGTTGACCAAGCCCTTCACTTCGGGGTTGCTGATAACCTCACCGAATCGCTGCAGACTGCGATTTGCGGCGTTGCGCACCTCCTTGTGAGTATCATTGAGCACCACGGTGAGTGGAGGGATGATGTCGGGCAGGCTTGCTGCCAATTGCTGTGGGTCGAGATAAGCCATTGCTCCAAGGAGATCGCAGGCTCCCTTTTGACTGCGCCATTGCGTGTCGTCAAGGCCATCGAGGAGAGTAGGGAGTATCTTCTTCACACCATAGGAGCTGAGATTGGAGAAACAAGCCTTTGCTGCGTCGAGGCAAGCATCGCGAACGTCGATGCTGGGATCACCGAAACCGGCAAGGAGCTGCGGCACGATCTGAATGACATATGGTTCAAAGGTGCGCCCGAGGATGGTGGCGAAGAGCTCGAACGCTAACAGCGCACCCAGTCGCTGATGTGCCTCTTTCTTATTCTCAGTGGCGTCCTTCAGGTAAGACATGACCTGGTACTCCCGCAGAGTGAAGATGCCCCTTCCACGAACGATACCAGCCAGACCGTAAGCTGCGCCACGCTGGGTAGCATAATTCTTCGTCTTCAACAGTTGATCCAGCATCTCTTGTACATACTCTCCGCTCTTTGGCCCGCAGAGACGAATGAGTGGCGGAAGGCATCCGGAGACGGCGGATTGTACAGTTTCCGACGGGGTCGGGAGTGTCGCCAGAAGTCGCTTGATGACTGTTTGCAACCGCGGATCGTCCGACTTGAGATGCTGAGCCAGAGAACCGTAGAGAACAACCACTGCTTCATTGAGAAGATCAGATGTCTCGCTGCCTTTGTCTGAAGTTTCCAGAGTGGTTTCCAGTATTTCCATTAACTCCTCAACCCGCTGCTGGCCGCGCGAGGCGACGACAGATCTGCCGCTGTCACCCATTTGGGACCTTACCACAGAGTTTCTGTCGATCAAGGGGCCTCTTTCAATCAGAAACCGAAGGAATGAAACAATCTGATCGCCTTCGAAACTATTTGTCATCGCACCAAAAGCGAGGGCAATGCCACTGCGGCATTCCCAGTGGTCGGTCGTATCCACCTTGAGCGGCATTCCGTACTTGTCCTTCGCTGGCTGTTTGGGCTTCACTTCCTCCTCATACATCGACTGTAATTGCTGGACAATGTCCCCGAAAACGGATGGATTGAGCTCCACTGCATGGCCCAAGGCGCGGGCAGCAGCGCCTCGGAGTTGGGAGTCCTTGGACGAGAGATATGGAATGATTTTCCCGTAAGAAGTCTCGTCAACCTCGAGGGCATTCTCTTCCCAGATATTTTCAGCAATTTCCACGTTCTCCTCCACCTGATCGTGACAGCCCAACCAAATGTGCTCAGAGAAGTCCAGGTCAGTCAGATCAATTTCAGACTCGATAACCTGGAGCACCGAGGTTCGGACGGATGTATCTGGAATGATGGTGCCTCGTAGAAGAACATTAAGCTCCTCATTGGTGATGTTGGACGAAATGCATCTACAAAAATCAAAGAGAGTGTCCTTGATCAACTTGTAGTGCTGGGTAAACTTCTGCATGGCAGCCAGCAGGTGATGCAGGACATCAACACGTGGAAGACGGTTATCAGTGACTGTGCATGAAGTGTTAGCGATTCTCAGTCCTAATTATGCTCCTTGAGCGATGCCAGAACTCACATGAGGCGGAGTGGAATGACAGGAACTCCAGCGCAAGAAGCAACTGCTCTCCTTCCTCTTCGCCTTTGACTTCTTCGATGCCATTGCGGCTCAGAACCATGAAAATCAAGGGAAGGATATATGCCAAGGACGTCATGTCGAATGGGCGCTGTTCAGAAGCAAAACGAAGGCGATAAAGGATTCTTGTAACAAGCCCTGTCAAATGGTCAATAGATGCCTGAAGTGCTGATAATATGTGAAAACTCACCACCGAGTGGCTCGGTTTCCATCTCAGGCGGCAGATGGGACCTGCCAATTGCTCGAAGTGTCGCAACACCAACAAAGGGGCGAAGGGGACCCAGGCGCGACGAGACTTTCTCAGAACATTTCACGTACGCTTTGGAAACGACATCACCGGCGAACAAGCCCACGCCAGCTCGGGCCAGAGACAGCAACGAGCTTACAGCCGGGTTGATCCATCCATCAGCATCAACGGCTGGCCCGCTCGCAAGCCCCTGAATAATACCGGCGCCTCTTTCGATTCTCTTCACTTCCTGTAGGACCTCCTCACGGATCTTAGATTCCTTTGCAAGTTGAGCTTTGACCTTCGCTTGTTCATCTGCGGTAAGCTTCTTCTGCGTTTGGCCTTTCTTCTGAGCTAATTGTGCCCGCAGCTCTTCTTCCCATTTGAGGGTGTCGTAGTCTTTGGTGTTCTTGTCGAATGCTTGCTGCTTCGACTTGGCGTTGAGGACATCAACAAACATGGTACCCTCTGGGGTGCGGGCAATGGCTACATCGGTTGGTGTGAACCTCGAAAGACGCGAAGCATCCAAATCGTCTCTGATCTGCCGAATTAGGCGAGGGACCATAGTGTCTGGTGCGACGAACGCCAGGTCCCCTGCAGCATTCCAAATAGCTGCATCAATCCCAGGGACTTTCGATTGGATGGGATCCTGCGCCAAGTTAGCATCTGATTTTCTATCCCGGATTAACAACTGAAGACCAACCTCCTGCACCTGCGTCAATTGCTTCATAAAATCATCCGGATATTCACGAACAAGATTACCAGGATCTGTACCAGTCCTTAGGCACAGTGCGATCCATGAAACGTTGGGAATCAGTTCTGGCCTGCAAAGTACAAGAAGCTGAATGAGTTGACGATTCAGATCAGAGCGAATCTTATCGGACTGTATATCGGCAGTAGACGGACAGATGGCCTTCGCGACGAGGTGAAGGAGCTTCTCACTTGCCGGTCCTGCAGACGATGCAGCAGACTCTTTCTCTGCCGTTCTCAAGGCGAGAATCCACGTCCACAGAGCTTCAGTGACCACGCGACCCATCAGTTCCGACCTTCGCAGATAAATTCCCATAAGCGCGTGAGCAGCTTCCTCACGCAAATTTGTGCGAAGTCCGGGAGCCGTGATAGCGTAAATGAATGCCTGAGCCCATGCAACCTTGGCTGCATGTTCGGTGCTCTCAAACTTGGATCCGGACGAGACAGCCACAAGCGCGCGAACCATCCACTGGATCTCTGCTGGAGACGTCAATTTGGTATAAGCCTTAGGGTTCAGGAGAAAAGAAGGCTTTGGGCTGAGGAGCATCGACTGTGCCACAGTGGTTTCCCAGTCCGCCTTATCTACGCCCTGGGCTGCAGATACCCTTTCGTAGAGGGCAAGGTACACAAATGCGGCGGACAAAGAGCCATTCTGAGCTGAAGGTAGAGGATTTGAAGTTACCTCCTTGAACAAATCCTTCATCTTGTCGAGGAACTTGGTGACAAATGGTCCAACCTCGGAGGTAGCCAGTGTTGGTGCCTCAATACGCCAGAAGACGCCCCCAACAATCAGTTGCCAGAGCTTCCGGAATGGAATACGTTTATCTGCAATTCCTTTGACGACAGCATTGATGACATCGTCACTAATTTTCACCTTGGATTGAAGGAGGAAAGTGAGGTGCTTGCAGAGGGCCATGATTTCTTGTTCCAATGCTACTTCGTTAGATTCCCGCGAGAAGACAGGAGCAAACCCTTGTACTATGTCTTTGGAGACGCTCTCACTAGGCAAGATAGCACAGACCGCCTGAGCATACACAGCACGATGCTCTGGGCTCGTGATCTTCTGGGCCTTGAGGGGTCCGATGATCTCACCAGCAGTCTTGACAAGCCAGTTCTCATTTTTAGACTTTGAGAGGATGGACTCAAGAGACTGCACAGCACCTTGCCTAATAGTCACATTGTTTGATTTCATGCTGGAGAGAAGGTGCTTCAGGAGCCGAGAAAACAAAATCTCGGACAGGTCGAAGTCCTCCGGTAGAGAAGAGCATAGTGAAGGCACCAATCCACCCAATCCCACCTCTGGAGCACGCAAGAGCGATTTCTCAAGAGGAGGTACTAGCTCCGATGTGAACTCCTCATAGGTAATAAAAGAGGCGAAGAAGTCAGACAAGCCACTTGCGATGTGGTTTGGCACTGCAGCTTTTGAGCCAATCAATTCTTTGACGTAGTATGCGAGGACCAATTTCTTCTCTTGTTCCAGGACGGCCTTGCTGTTCGGTAGGCGGGCACAGACACCAGAAATGACACCGAGGAAGGGCGCATTCTTCTGCCCCGCAGCCGAGTCACCAGTCAGTCGAGCGACTGACTGGCGGACAGCATCCTCGCCCCAATTGTCTGACGAGAAAACGGCGCGTAGAGCACGTCTCGTAACAGTAAGGGCAGACTGCTTCACTGTTGGTCTGGGACCAGCGGCAAGACAGGTTTCGAGAGCCTTTGCATCCACAGCGACAATGTCCAGTATGATCGAGAGAGGAGTGTCCGGGTCATTTTTCAATATCTGCAGCAGAAGGCAACACCATTCCAGCAGGACAAATGCGGAAGATGGAGCCAGCCCGGGTTTAGAAGCCTCTGTGAGCAGTTTCTGGGTAAGGTATTTCAGATCTTCGGGCGGAACGGGCGCCTTGAGTATCGTACGCAGACATTGCTGGACGGCTTGTCGAGAAGGGCGATCGACGTATAGCGGATAGGTTGTAAAAAGGAGTCCTAGAAGAGACTGACGGATTTCTTGTGGTAATTCAAAGCCTAAAAGTCCAAAAAAGAACAGAGCGCGTGAGCACTGTCCATGCTGAATGGCCGACTCGGAGGGGTGAACAACAACCAACTTACCAATTTTATCGCGGAGCTCCTGGAGAGCAAGAGTTCTGCGAGTAGTCGAGCTCGAAAAGAGAGCGTCTCGCAGGCTCTCCAGGTCCCCTGATTTCACCTGTTCCCATGGAAAGTCGTCCATATTAGGTGGACTGGAGCATGTCGGCGTTCGCTAGAAGCCTTCCCGCAATGCTGTCATAAGAGTTTTCGACGTTGTGGGGGAGGAGCTCCGTCAACCGCAGCCGACATCATCGGCCCTCTCGCGCGTCCATGGAGACTTTTTCAACATTCAACGCTCGCATTCGCACTTTAAAAACCCTACGGGCCCAAAAACCTCCGTCAATATCTCGAGTCCAATTTTCGTGCGGCTCGTGGGGTTGAATCGGTCTTAATTGCGTCTCATTCTGGACCGCTGTGAGCGAGGCGGATCTTGGTATTTCTTGAGTCATGCCCTCCAACAACAAACGAAAGAAAAAACCGGCCTCCAATCCTGCTCGGGGCTTCGCGACCGTTTCCATACCCTCAAAACCAAAGTCGGTGGACTCGACGACCCCTGCATCGACCGTTGATTCCCGATCAGTCACTGAGAGTGGCTGGCCAACACCCGCAGAACCGAGCCAGCCACCGTCCGAGAAGCGAGAGCCTTCCTCCCTACAGAACTACTCGCCGGAGGAACTTGAGAAACATTTGGAGAACGCAGAGTTGCAGCTGCTGGTTGAAAAGCTTGCTGCCAAATGCAAGAACGATGCCGCCCGCCAGGTCACAAAGCTCGAAACTGAGCGGAGGGTCTTGCGGCAACAGGCCGTTTCCCTGAGTCTTTTGGAGTGGCTTCCTAAAGAAGCGCAGGAATTAATTCTCAGCCTTGCCGAAGCGGAAGAACGCGAAATCAGCCCTCCGTCTAGCTTGAAGAAGTCGAGCTCTGAGGAAGAGCTGTACATGAGACTTTGGACATTGCGGGAGACGCTCTTGAAACTTGGGTTCCCCGAAGTGAAAGTTGAGGAGGCATTGAAACATGTGCTGCTCTACTTGCCCGGTACATCTACAAGTTCTAATAGAGATGTGGCCCCGAACCTGGATGAGTCTTTGGAGTGGCTTGCCATGCACAGCCTTCCCGCGGAACTACCATCTTATACACAGTCGAGCGCTCAAACACGCAATGACTCGGAGCGACTTGTTTCTTTCATATCTGGTAAAATTTAAGCTGTGACCATCTACGGAGTGTAAGAGGCTAACGCCTAACAGAGAGCCAGCCGACAGAATCCTCGCCGTCAAAGGCAAAGAATGTTGATAACAAGCCGAAGAAGCCGAGGAATGTAAAGATGGTCACTCCTGTGGCCTCAAGTCCTTACGACTCCGATAGCTCTCTTGACCCTGACACGTTGCTTCCAAAATTCCTGGAATTGCAAACGAAGCTGTACGACCTGCGACCAGAATTGTTCGATCAGCCAAAGAAGGGCAAAAAATCTGGTCCTGAGCAGGCAAATGTCACCACAGAGGATCCCCAAGTTGCGAGACTCCAGCGTAAACTTGCAAGCATTGAGAATGACGTGTTGTTTGACCGCGATGAGGCCGAGTACCGGTGGAGGGAGAAGCTTGATGACCTAAGGAGGGAAGCAGCATTTTCCAGGCGCGTTGCTCGCGACGAAGGAAATTGTGCGCCTGTGGAACCCGAGGTCAGGAAGCCTGATGAGACATCGACTGAGGCGGAGAGTAGTGCCGGACTCATGGACGACAACGGAGATACAGCAGATCTTCTTGGAGATATGTTCGAGACTGAAGAGCCAATTTTGGAGACTGGTATCATTACAGAAGAGCTCAAAAAAGCCTCTATCACGATGCGTGACTTCGGTAAATGGACCGGGCTTAGTCCTCGACGGGTCCTGGAAGAGACGTGCAAGTCCAGGTATGAACCTGTAGGCGCTCCTTTTGTGGTAGACCAAAAACTCATGGTGCTTTAGGGATACCGGATGTACGGTTACTTATAAAGATTTCTCACCCTCATCACATACGAATCGAAAGGCCGTTGAAGTCAGGTGGTCGAAACCTCAAGACGTGCCCTTTCCCCTGGAAGTGGATATGGTCACACATAAATCGAACTCTTACACGACGTTTGTATCAATGGAGTCGGTCGCTACATCCACATCTCAACAGGCAGAGGCTTTTGTGTCTACGATAGCTCTTTTCATTCTATTCCCGCAGAACTCGAAAGAAGGAAAAGCCTATCTGCGACTGCCGGCTGTTTGGCGAGATCTGTGGACTGAGTTGGCAGAAATCAAAAAGCTTCAGGAGGAGGAAGTTGACAAAAAGGTTGTCAAGGGCCTTAGAACGCTGATTCAAGAGAACCAGGGTACCTTTGAAGACGATGTTGTACTGTCGGATAATTTCCGGCGGAGGAATGGCGCAGCTGGCAAAGCAGAGTCTCCCGGGAGGGTCGGCGCCAAAGTCCAGGAGTCTGATGAGCACTTGAAGAGAATATGGGCAGAGAAATCCTCCTCACCATCCTTCCAACACATGGTTCAGGGACGGATGAACCTGCCGATCTGGGAGTTCAAGGACGAGATTCTCAACACGCTCGACACGCATCGTGCCGTTATCATCTGCAGTGAGACGGGAAGCGGAAAGAGCACACAAATACCTTCGTTCATCCTTGAGCATGAGTTGCAACACGGTCGTCCTTGCAAGATCTATGTGACCGAGCCTAGGAGGATCTCTGCTATATCCCTGGCGCGCAGAGTCAGTGAGGAACTTGGGGAGAGTAAGGCAGACGTTGGGACGGCCCGGTCTCTGATTGGTTTTGCTGTTAGGTTGGAAAGCAAGGTCAGCCAATCCACGAGACTGGTATTTGCGTATGTATCATGCCCCGACTTTCAGAAGTTATACTGATCTGATGCAGTACAACCGGAGTGGTAGTACGGATGTTGGAGCGTCCCGACGACTTTCAGGACATTTCTCATGTTGTTCTTGACGAGGTTCATGAACGGACCATTGACAGCGATTTCCTCCTGATTGTGCTTCGGCGACTGATGCAAAAACGGCCAGATTTGAAGTTGATACTGATGTCGGCTACTCTCGAGGCTCAACGTTTCTCTTCATACCTCGGTGGTGTTCCTGTGCTGAATATACCTGGACGGACCTTTCCTGTCGAGATGAAGTTCTTGGAGGATGCGATCGAGCTGACCAACTACCACCTACTGGAAAACGAGGCGAATACTGTGATTGATGAAGATGTGGACGATACGCCGTCAGAGAACGGGGAAGGCGACACAACTGGCGGCCTGCTAGCCACTCTTGAAGGATATTCCAAGCAAACTCGCGAAACAGTGCTCAGTTTTGACGAGTACCGCCTCGACTACCAGCTCATCAAAAAATTGCTAGTGAAACTCGCGTCGGCACCGGAGATGGCACCCTACAGCAGAGCCATCCTGGTGTTCATGCCTGGCATGGCGGAAATTCGTCGTCTGAATGATGAGATTCTCTCAGATCCAATCTTCCAAACAGGCTGGATTGTACATGCTCTTCACTCTTCTATTGCCAGCGAAGACCAAGAAAAGGCGTTTGTTGTGCCTCCCGAGGGCATGAGAAAGATTGTCATTGCCACAAACATTGCAGAAACAGGTATGTTTGCAACGCTGCCACGATTAGCAGATGCTGACTTCCCAGGTATCACCATCCCGGATATCACAGCTGTCATCGACGCTGGCAAGGAAAAGACGATGCGGTGGGTATCATGCGACGGTTTTATGCGAGACCCTGCTGACACATTTTAGTTTTGACGAGAGACGACAACTTTCAAGGCTCGTGGAGGCCTTTATCTCGCGTGCCAATGCAAAGCAACGCCGAGGAAGAGCTGGACGAGTGCAGAGCGGTATCTGTTTCCACTTGTTCACCAAGCATCGACATGATAAGCTGGTATGTCCAAATTCCTGTCGCTAGTCCTTTGATACTAACAACCACACAGCTCGCAGAGCAGCAGACGCCGGAGATGCTGCGGCTATCCTTGCAAGATCTTGTACTGCGTGTCAAGATCTGTAAACTCGGTGAAGTGGAGCAAACTCTCCTCGAGGCATTGGATCCACCATCGTCCAAGAACATACGTCGTGCGATTGACTCGCTGAAAGAAGTCAAAGCTCTCACCAACTCGGAGAGCCTGACACCTCTGGGCATGCAGCTTGCCAAATTGCCCCTGGATGTCTTCCTCGGAAAGTTGATCATCCATGGCGTGTTCTTCAAGTGCCTGGACGCTTGCATTAGCATTGCCGCCATTCTCTCATCCAAATCACCGTTTGTCAATACTATGGGATCCAACAACCAGAAAGATCTTGCGAGGCTCTCATTCAAGAAGGGTAGGTAACTTATTGATAAAGCAAGGTTTATGCTAATGTTAGCCCAGGCGATTCCGACCTCCTGACCGTGTACAATGCGTACTGCGCCTGGAAGCGCACGAGGAGCACGCCGGGGGCTAACGAATATGCCTTTTGCCGGAAGAACTTTCTCAGTTCGCAGACACTATTGAACATCGAAGACATCAAAATGCAGCTCATAGTCTCCCTTGCAGATGCAGGGCTTCTAAACTTGGATCCGACACAAAAGTCTTTACTGAACAGGTATTCTCACACCTATCTTACTTCTACAGTAAACTCACACAACGCAGAGCCCGATCCGGCGGCCGCCAACGGCAATTTTTCACCATCCCCGAGGACTACGACACAAACAGCAGCAACGACGTCGTCGTCAACTCGGTCATCGCCTGGAGCTTTTACCCGAAACTGCTCACCCGCGAAGGCAAGGGCTGGCGCAACGTCGCCAACAACCAGTCCGTCACGCTGCACCCTACCTCCGTCAACAAGCACGCCGACGCCTCCCTGAAATGGCTCTCCTACTACCACATCATGCAGGCCCGCAACCGGAACTACAACGCCTTTGAGACAAACGCCGTCGACGACTTTGCCATTGCGCTGCTGTGCGGAGAGGCCGAATTCAAGGTCCGTAGCCGCCCTCCTTCCGTTTTGCAAAGCTGCAAATGCGGACAATTCTGACTGACTGGCTGCAGATGTACGCTGGCGTTGTCTCCATCGACGCGAACCGCATCCGCTTCGCGGTCCGCGACTGGAAGGCCATGCTCGCGCTGAAGATCCTCAGTGCGCGCATTCGAGAAATCCTCGCGGGCACGGTCCGCGACCCGCAGAAGATGCTGTCGTATAAACAGCAGCAATGGGTCGGGATCTGGCAGCAGATTTTCTCCCAGGCGGGGAAACGGATGGCCGAGAAGCGGTAATCACGATCACTTGCTAGTAAATAGATGGTTATGGACTTATGATTACGAGCTGGCTGGCTAGGGTAGAATAAAAGTTCTTTGCTAGATGTCAATAGAACAAAAGTCTCTAAACGGCACGCAACTATGACAGAAATCTACCCCCATACATCCTCCTGCCACTTATTCTTTCTCTTGATCGCCTTACTCCACTCGTTCAGTTCGGTCTCGCTCCATCCCCTGGCCGCTCGCATCGCCTCCCCAACCGTCTTTTCCACCTCGCGGGCCATCCCCGCCCGGCCGCAGATGTACACGTTCGCGCCTTCGTCAATCAGCCGGATTACCTCGGCGGCGTGCTCGGCTATCCGATTTTGTACGTAGACTTTCTGGCCGCCGACCCGCGAGAACGCAGTGATGACGCGCAGCGTACCGCCAAGCGCAGCCTGCATCTCGTCCAGTTCGTCCTTGTAGATGAAATCCTCTGTCGGAGCCCTGCACCCGAAAAACAGGATCATCTCACCGATTTCCTTGCCGATGAGGCCAAGCTGGCGGCGCTCGGCGATGAACGCGCGGAAGGGGGCCAGTCCCGTGCCTGCGGCGACCATGACGAGCGGGCATTTGCTCATGAGCGGCAGTTTGAAGCGGCTGCGGCGGAGGTGGGCGTGGATTTTGCCGCCGGTCAGGCTGGCGTTGGGGCCGGAGAGCGGGTAGGCGAGGTCGTGGGGGTGGGCGGACGATGCGAGGGATGCGGAGAGGGCGAGGAGGTAGTTGGATGTGAGGCCGTGGATGGATTGGGTTGGGTTCGCCGGGAGCGGGGCGGAGGAGACGAGGACGGTGATGGATGGTTTGCGCGGGGCGAGGACGCTGCTGGAGGAGATGGAGTAATAGCGGGGTTGGATTGGGGTGAGCGTCTCGATAACATAGGAGAGTGGGAGGGCCGTCCAGGGGATATCCGGGCAGGCGAGCTGCAGAAGCCGGCCAAGGGTGAGGTGAGTGTGGTTGAGGAAGCTGGCATAGGCGGTCTTGTCCTGCCCGAGCTGGAGAAGAAAGTCCTTGGCTGCTGGTGTGGGGGCGAACTGGGCTAGTCCGAGGAGAGTATCGCGGTTGACGGGAGCACAGATCTCTAGGTAGTAGCGGAAGAGGGCAATGGGGGTAGTGGGAGTCGGCACTTTCACTTTACTTGCTGGGTCGAGCGATGTGATGCTGATGGGTACCTCGTGGCGCGACGGATGAAGTCCAAGAGCGTTGACAAGGATGTCCACTTCGGCATCCGGATTGCCCGGCCAGACGGCCAGATGATCACCCGTCTTGTATGTAAACTCGGGTTGACTGCTGAGATCGAGCTCGATGTGAAGGCAGTGGCGGTCAGAGGAGGTAAAGAGTTCCCTAGTGCTGCTGATGTCGACTGCCCGTACGGGAGAGCATTGGGCAGCGGATTTGGACGAGTCGCGGCGGTTGTCCGGTTCTCCGTGGTGCAGGTCGATGGGTTCGAGCGACTCATCTTCCTGGACGGACAGTGTCGGCATATACTTGACCTCACCTTCCTGATAACCCAGCTGCTGTTTGAACGTGGCGAACAAACCCTCCTTCCAACTCATGAAATCCTCCTGCGTTGTGCCCTCGGCATCGTTGGCCTTGCCGACGGGCATCAACGACACAGCCCCAAACCGGTCCAGAGCCTCCACGACGACGTCAACGACGCGATTGTAGAACTTGTAGTTGCTGTTGCCCAGGCCGAAAGCAGCGTAGCGGAGATTGGACAGGGAGACATTCTGGGTCTTGTGAATCCAATCCCAGAACTCGGCGGTGTTGTCGCTGGGATCACCCTCGCCGTAGGTCGAGAGAATGAAGATCGCCAGTTTGGAGTCAGGAATCATACCGACAGAGTCCGGATCGTAATCGGACAAGTCAGCTGTCATGGCMTCCTGGCCGAACCGAAGCGAGACCTCGCGAGCCAGCCGGTGTGCAAAACCTTCGGCCGTGCCGGACTGAKAGCCCCAAAAGACGACGATGTTCTTGCCTGTCTCATCCATTTTTTGGGCAATGTTGCGGGTCTGCTTATTGGCATTGGAGCCAGCCGCGCCTCCATTCTTCAGTTGCGGCCGTTCATACACAAGATGGAGATAAGGATCGGGCTGGTCCCAGAGAATGCCTCGGGAGACATAGGTTCCCCCAATGACGCTGAGGACAGTCAAGGCGGCACAGTCGACGACACTTGCAGGGGTGATTACTTTAAAGAGATCCCGAAGAATCTCGGGGTGCGAGCTCCACTGAGAGAAGAGCGACATGATGAGTGTAGACGGTCACTTGTCAGTGGTTATCTGGAAGACAGCCAGGAGAGCCCAGATATATGGACATCATTTGCCACAGCGTGTCCCGCATGTACTCAGCAAAGCAAAACCATCCATCTACCCATGGGGTAACTTTCCCTCACTATACTTCTCTCTCGTAAATCGCGGGGATAAACCATGACTATGACCCAGCTGACAGACCGTTGTCTTCATCTTGCCGATGGCGATCCAACAACCAAGTATCGGCCTTTGACGGCATTGCAGCGGGGTACAACCAGTAGACCAACAGGGCAGGAATCCGCGTCCGCGTCCGCGTCCATGTAGGAGAGATGATGTCGCAGTAAGGTTGACAACATCAGAAAACGCAGAAGGTCTGTTCTGTATCTGCGTTGACGAAGTCAACCCCCAATCCCCAAACGGAAACATTCCCCGCGGGGGAAAACTCCCCTTGTCGGCTCAGGACTGAGCCTCAGGCATCGATTTCGCGTCCCCAGCTTCAGACTTGGCCTCAAGACCAGAACCAGAACCAGAACCAGGACCAGTCTGCGACTCCGCTGCTACCACCCTAGTTCCCTTTTTCGGGCGTCCAGACCTCTCCGCATCCTCTACGTACTCCATCTTAACCCGAGGGTTCGTTGCGGGATCGAATCCCCGCTCTTTGGCGCGCTGGATGATCTTTTGGACGCTGCGGTAGGGGATATCCAGCCCTGCTGCTATGGCTTTGGATTCGACGCCAAAGGCTGAGAGGGAGAGGACTTGGATACGGAGTTCGATTGGATGGTAGCCCATTTTCTTTATTGTGAGGTAATTCGTGGAAGATGGTATGAGGATGTTGACTGTTGACTGTTGACGGGGAAGAAGAAGAGAATGTGTGGGGAATATCATTTATCTTTTTTCGGACTAGTGGGCTGCACTACTCTGTATGCAGTATCTACGCAGTACTGCCTGTGCAGGCTATACTATGGAGGATGTAATGCAAAGAGCAATGGATTATGGCTATGAATCATGTCTAACTTTCCTCCTCCACACCTTCACAGGCATATCGCCCAAGATCAAATTCATCGTCTCCAACCGCTTCAACTCCCAGCCAGGATGAGGCAGGGCAAACTCATACCGATGCACCAACGAGGCAATGGCCTTGGTCTGTTCCAGGTAAGAGATATTCCGCCCGATACAGGAGCGCGCCCCTGCAGAGAAGGCCACAAAGTACGGCTGCAGGGCCTTGCCTTCCTCGCCGAGCCACCGCTCGGGGATGTACCGGTCCGCCTGCGGGAAGACGGTCTCGTCGCGGTGGGCGACCAGCGCTGAGATGCTCACCGAGGTGTTGCCGGGGACCCACTGGCCCAGGATCTCCATGCCTTCGGGCGGGGTCTGGCGCGGGAGGCCATGCGAGGTGGGCGGGAAGATGCGGAGGGATTCGTCGAGGCAGGCGCGGAGGTAGGGGAGGTGCTTGACTTTGTCGTAGGGGGCGATGATTTCGTCGTCATCCAAAACGGCGTCGACTTCCTCGCGGAGTTTGGCCAGACAGCGCGGGTTCTTGAGGAGCTGGTACATGACGTTGGCGATGGCGATGGCGGTCGTCACGCTGCCTGCGTTCATCATGATGTTGACCTCGGCGACGATCTCGCCCCATTCCAGGTTATTCGGGTGCCCGTTCTTGTCCTCCATCAGCGCCTGGAAGAAATCGTCCAATTTCTCGCCGGCCTCGTAGCGGCGGAGGCGTTCTGATGCGCGCCGCCACACGATGTTGTCCCAGTTGTCTGCCGAGCGTTGCATGCGCCCGAAGAACGGGATGGGGTTTACTAGCTTGTTGAGCACTGGGTACCATTCGTAGTTCCACACGATCAGCGACTGCTTGCGCGCAGTCGGATACAGCGCCTCGCGGAGGTGCACCTCATACGTCGTCCCGTCTTTCCTCTCGGCAGTGCACACGTCGCTGCCGCTGTCCAGGAAGCCCAGCTTCTCCGAGAGACCAATGTCGGCAATGGCATCGAGAGTAAAGTAGTTGGTCCACGCGCGAAAGTCGACCGTCAGATCCGCCGGATCGGGCGCCGCCTTGCCCTCCGCCACAGCTGGTGAGGGAGGCTTCGTGCAGACCCGGTCAAAGTGAGCGATCAGCCGCTCGAGCTTGTCGCTGACTTTGTACTCCCACGTCTCCAGGTTCTTGAGGGCATACGCCGAGGAAAGCACCTTGCGCTTGCGCGCGTGGTCGGGCTTGTCGACCACATCGGCGAGATGGTAGTGTGTGCCTGCCGTGACGATGTACGACGGGTCTTTGATACACTTGGTGTTGTGCCCGTAGATGTCCTTGATGGCGCGGACGTCCCCGTACGACAGCGTGTTGGGGCCTGTGCGGAGGACGGGATGTTTCCGGTGTAGCTTCATGAGCTCCATGGAACGGAAGCCTCGGGATGCAAGCACCATGAAAGGAATGGCAGACATGCCTGAGAACGGATGGAAGTTGGGATATCTCCGGAGGCCTAACTAGTCAGTCTTGCCATAAGAATAAAACCACCACAGGTTTACTCACCCTTAGGGTCCCGGATGTACTCCACAAATGGATAGGCAATGAAATAAATGAAGAGGAGGAGGCCCAGTATGCAGGCATACGGGGCAATTGTGAAAAGTGACCACATTGCGACTATGCTCAACCAAAGTATAGAGTCTTAGTAGTTGGGAGATCGATTCATGACATGGTAGTAGATACAGGCAAAGGCTCTTATATCTTAGAAGACAAGAGGAAGACCTTCGAGTAGGGAACCGAAGATGGAGGGTCGTTGAACTGTACATGGCAAATGACGCTTCTAAGCCTAAACAATGACATGTCATCAGCAAATCGTTCATGTTCCTCCGTCAATCGCTGTACATGCATATGCGGGAAATACTTCCTCTTCGGACTACCACCGCGATACACTTCGGCGCAACCATGGAACAAGGAACAAGCAGACATCCCACGCCGTCGATCAGAATAGTGTGCCATTACCCCGCGATAGAGCTGCCACTTCTAGCTGTAGTAAGCTAGGATCGGTTATTGTTTCCATGAAAAGGACTCAAATCCCGCAAGCCACGCCGGTATTTGATGTTGATAGCCGGATCTTCGCCCAAATGGATACACTGAAGTATGGAGTCTGGGGAATCACTGCGGGGAAATCTGGGGGACCGTGTATGATGTTGCGTAGAGTCCGTTTGGCTTCATGAAGCATGCTCCGTTTGATGACCAGGTTTGACGCGAGGGGGTTGGATGCATCTGGTATAAATGCTGTGATCTCACTGTTCAGCAACAAGGAGTGAATTGACCCCTCAATATTATCCAGCTCTATACCAGGGTGTCAGTATAACGACGTAGATCAGATCAATCGCAATGGATTCCGACGCCGACTCGATGAAGCTGTCACTGGATGGCAAAGCGGAAGCTGTCCATCAAGAGCATCTGGGCGACGAGAATCCAGACGACTCGATCGAGATGACCGACCCGGGAAAGACTGTCTGGCTGATCGCTTGTACGGTGTCCATGGGAGGGTTTCTGTTCGGTTAGTATCCACCCTAATATGCCATAAACCATCAATTAATGCACGTAGGGTACGATACTGGCGTCATCTCTGCTGTATTGGTCAGCCTGGGAACAGACCTAGGCAAAATCCTCTCGTCTAGCGAGCAGGAGCTGATCACCTCCATCACCTCCGGAGGCGCGCTGATCGGTGCAGTGCTAGCCGGCCTGACCTCTGACAAGTACGGACGCAAGCTCGGCATCTATGTGGGCTGTGCGCTCTTCGTCATCGGTACCGTGGTCCAGGCCGCTGCGTATTCCATAGCCCAGATGACGGTAGGACGGCTCATCGTCGGGTTTGGTGTGGGCAACGCTGCCATGATCATCCCGTTGTATATCGGCGAGATGGCGCCTGCTCGATTCCGCGGCCGGCTGATCGTCTTTGACAATCTCTGTGTGGCATTTGGCCAGCTTGTGTCGTACGCACTCGGCGCTGCGTTTACCGATGTAGCCCATGGCTGGAGGTACATGGTCGGTATCGGGGCGCTTCCTGCTCTGATGCTGGGCGCCGCCATGCCATGGTGTCCCGAGACTCCCCGTCAATTGATCTCGCACAGTCGCGGTGAGGAGGCACGGCAAGTGCTGAAACGGATCTTCCCACAGGCCACCGATCAGCAGGTAGATGCGAAAGCCCGGTTGATCCAGCATTCCATCGAGGAAGCGGCGGTGTCGGTCTCGGAGAGGAGCTTGTGGTGGCAGATGAAACAGCTCTTCACGGTGCGCGAGAACGTGCGCGCTCTCGTCACGGCCTGCATGGTCATGGCCATATCCCAGCTGGGCGGGTTCAATACCCTCATGTACTATTCCGCCACGCTCTTCTCGATGGTTGGCTTCAACAAGCCCACTGCTGTGTCGATGGTGGTCGGCGCGACGAACTTTCTGTTTGGCTTCGCCAACTTTGCGTCCATTGATCGTTTTGGCAGACGCGTAGTCCTCTTGATCACCGTCCTCGGAATGGTAACTCCCCCGCCCTTCTCCACAGTCAAGATGATGGTCTAACCGCCCAAACAGTCCCTCTCGTTAGTAGTCGCCGCCATCGCCTTCCACTGGATCCCCGTCAACCACGACCTCACCGTGGTCCAAACGCAACAAATGAGCTGGGCCAGCATCCTCCTCCTCGTAACCATCATCATCTACGTAGCTTTTTTCGCCGCCGGCGTCGCCCCAATCGCGTGGGTTGGCACAGAGTTCCTGCCCCTGGAAGTCCGCGCGCTCGGCACGATGATGAACACGGTAACCTGCTGGGGATGCAACATTATCATCTCGTCGACGTTTCTGTCAATGATGAGGGCGATGACGCCGAGCGGGGCGTTTGGTTTCTATGCCGTTATTTGCTTTGTCGGCTGGGTGTTTGTCATTTTCTGCTATGCGGAGGTGCATAATATGCCGCTGGAGTCAGTACGGGAGGTGTATAGACATGGCTTTGGGGTCAAGTATGCCAAACAGCTGCAGAGGGAGCGAGAGCTGCGGGAAAGAGAGAAGCCGGTGGATGTCTAGTTTGAGCATGCCGGATGCTCATTATTAGCCATTGAGATAAACCAAGTGACATCAGATACTGACTGCCTGTAACCACACTCTGCGTCTAAAATATATCTATATTTGTTGTCTGTATAGCTCTGAAGCTTCATAGCTAATACGTTCAGATATACATCCGCAAGCTCAAATGTCACTGTCAATATATATGATACAAAAGCGAAGTCTGAATAAACTCACATATATGTCTACGCATCTCTGCACTGGTCAATACGCAGTGTACAAGTCGATTAAGTTCATATCCCTGTCTTTATCTGATGTGCAGTACTCTGCACTATAAGAAATGCACGGCCTCCTTGTTCTGTTCATTTAAGATCATCACAGCTCAAGAACAGGTGCATCTGCTGTATACGTCTACATCATACAATGCTCAACCTTGACGCGGCATTGAAATAAGGTTGACTACATCGCTTTGCATAAAGGCATAAGAACTTGTGCAGCGTCAGTGTACGGTGCACTGTGCACAATTGAGCTGAGATGGAGTACAACGAGAGGGATAGGTACCGAACGCAGCAGATTCGACTATTGACAATGCCATGGAAAAGACGGTGAGGACGAGGTTGCGGTCAGTCAACTGTTGATAGTAGTGGCTGGCTGGAGTTGGATGAGCAAGGAAACGATTTACATTCCTGGGGTGGATATCTGACATGATCCTGATGCCTTGAAGGCTTCGTTCGTTCTGTATGCAGATACACGTGTATACCTGGTATTCTGCACTTGCGAGGCATCTAGAGAATCAAGGGGGTACATAGTACATACTGCCTAACAGGTACATATTGGGCTGTGCTGGGCACAGAATCCGAGGTAGTACCGATGTATACAGGCGCCATGGCTACGTCATGCGCGATGGCCATGATTTTGACAGAATGATTATTACTCTGGCTACTGTGTAATTGTGTATGAGGCAAGTAGATCATGCCTGTCATTATCCTGAGCATGAACAGACGGACTGGTGAGCAGCCTCTGCATTGGGGATCACGAGTGTCATGACACCTTCAAGTCATGTGGAGACCTGCGTACTGAATTTCCTATTTCATAGTATTACTATCTCCATTTATTCATGGATAGTTCGATAGTCGAGACAGAATCTGACCCGTGCACCTTCAAGTCAACAAACCAAAAGGCAATCAAAAGTGATGATCTGGCAAGCGGGGATGGGATGTGGATGTGGATGTTGGACCGATCCACGTCCATCCACAACCCCATCCACCCACCCTAGTCTACTCCCTCAACACTCGCATATGCACCAACGGGTCGTTGCAGCTGAAACCTGGGTCCCGTCATTTGCCATTGCAACTTGCCAGGCTAAGGTAAGAGTGGATGGGGGCCAGACCTAGCAGACCCTGCTGCACTAGGTAAGTCCTGTATGCTCGTACTGTACCGTGTACTGTACTCTGGACAGTACGGGGACAGCGCACGCCATCAAGCAAGGGGCATGGCGAGGGCGAAGGGGGTATCGGCGGTCAAGCCATGAATCGATCATTGATGGTTATCTCGCCACGATACGGAGTAATTTGACTCGGATTATTTCCTTACGACTCGTTGGCATTGGCACTGCGGTGACCAACTTGAGAGGTATTGACCAGTTGGCGACGCCGAGTCGGTCCAATTAATTGTTCTTTTCCTTGATTCAGCTAGTCTTCGTTGTCATTGTCATTGCCATTATTTATTATTAGATGGCATAGATAACAGTGACCACTGGAGGCTCACGGTTCGCTGCATCACGGGTGACCGTGTCCCCTCATCAACTACGTGGTCGCTCCCACAGCCAGTCGATCCGCATCTTGACGCCCCTCAGCATGTGCAGCCCCAGGATGAGCTCTCACTTCCACCAATAGCATCCGTAAAATTTCCGTCACCTTGCCCCTCTATTCTTGCCAAGTAGGTAGATACTACCTAACAAGTAGGAGCCTGGCCAAACTACTGTTGTCTTCTGTTGTTGATGATCTGAGGGGAAATCCCTCCGAGAGGAGGTCCGTGATGACTGACTGCCATGCTATGTCTTCAACTCTGTCAATTGGTCAACGTCATCAATATTGTCCATGTTCACTCACCCTGGTCAGCTGTTGAAGGCTTGTTGCACAGATTTCATCACCTTGTCTGTAATTTTGTATGAACTAGGGATTTACCCACCAAAACTCAAGTCAAGTCAAACAGGGATCTGGCTTTGAGGTTACACGCCGACGGTGATCTAGCGATCCATCCTGCCAGGATGGAGATGTCGGATCGTATTCCATCATTCAGTTCACGTACAAGGTACTGCACTACAGAGGAGAGTAATGAAGATTTTCAAGTACCAACTCTAGGAATATGTTTTGTCGTCGCTCACGAGTGAGATCCTCTCTGATCTATTGATATGCCTCTCTGCATCCGCAAAATGCAGCGAGCGGGATGCAATGTAAGGTTAATTACCTGCAATGCACATCATGTATAATCACCAGTTACTATGATAATCCCGTGGTCCTCGATGCTTAGCCCTCCTGTAGGCTGGACTCCGTATTCCGTGGACTAAGCTGTTGCAGCAAGCGCCGGAGCGAAGCTGAAGGCCAAGCTGAAACTGGCCATGACCGTTGGCGCTGTTAATCTAAACCTCATGCATCATCAACCTATCAAGACTGCGGATCCTTCGGGGCAATATCTATCTCGCGCCGTCAGGAGCTGGATCAGCAAGTAGATCATTGGTTCATAGGCCTTTCGGCCAGTGGCGGAGGATATGACATGGCTGACTCGAGCATTGCTGCTATTATCTCACAGGGTAGTTGTAACTGGCGATGTCAAATGTCCGGTGGACCACTCTTGGAGTGGTTGCAGGGCATCCCAGCTGGGCAGGTTACACCTTCATTCTCGTGAAGATTGCGAACTCGAGGCGTCGCGATCATATCGGAACGTGCCATGAGGCAGACAGCCTGGCGAGTGGCGATTCAATTCCATTCCATCCAGGCTGGATTCTAGAAGATACAGGGTGGCACAGCATATACTCCCTAGGGTCGCACAGGTTGGGTCTCAAGATCCTGATTGTATCTGTACGGAGACAAGGACTTGTGGCGCTGGAGGATCGCGAATGAAAAAGGATAAGTAGGCAACTTCCCGTAACTTTGCCTTGCGCGCTAGACTAGATCTGCTGGCTACTGTGATTGGCGAGAGAAATTCCGATACTGCAAGTACCAGGGACTATCCAGAGCAGGGTACTATCTCATATCCGTACCATGTCACACCGCTCACGAACAATCTAGCCAGGTGTAACGTGGAGAGAGTCTTAAGGTATTCGCGTATACCCGTCAGAGTCCACCGAGAGACTGCGCGAGAAGGATGGATTTGAAGATATCCTTGCAAGATACAAGTTGTAATTTACCGCAAGGTAGATACAGCTATTCCTTTCTGCACTGTGCCTGCGGATACAAATGCAGTAGACCCGGAGTACTAAATCCTGGGTAAATTCCCGCAGGATGCAGAAGAACTGCTGTCCTGTCCTAGCTGCGAGCTAATCCGAAACTTCGCTTCTAGGCCATCCGTTGGTTTTGCTAGCTTCGCTGCGGGATTTCATTCCTGGCGTTCATTCGGTTTGGATCCGGACTTGGTCTTGGATAGGTTGTAACGTAGTTTAGTTAGCTACGGAGGTTGAGTGCATGGCAGCTGCAAGGTACAGCCGTCGCTCGACACAGTTTGGTTTAGTCGAATATTATTCCCCATTGCTGGAATTAGTGGTATTGATAATGTGAAATGAACTTGTGAGCGTGACTCTGATTGGCATCATGATTGGCCAAAGATCTTGCTAACATGTAATCCTCACTCGTGAGCAAAGGTACTACCTTTAGTCATGCTCGAGGGGAAATTGAGTTGCGCCGATTTAACCCGCTCTTTGTCTGTACCAAAAGAAACTACGGAGTCCGGAGTAGATAGGTGATAAGGAAACTAGGAAATTGACAAATTGAGACCAGTCCATAAATTGGAAGTCCCGCACCGTCCAAGTCATAGCGTGAAGAACTAGTCCACCACATTTTCGATTGGCCACTAACCCAGATTGCAATTTGCAAGGTTACAAGCATCAAAGCAGCGACCAAGGATCCTTGAGCGCCGAAATCCGCATTGGCCTTGACTGATTGCCACCGCATTTGCGGATTCCGTCCTAGCGCAGTGGCAGATGACTGGATGACATTGGCCCTTGACAGCTGGCCCCGGGACTAGAGCCACGACTAGACTTATGACTAGAGCCCTGACCGTCTGAAGATCCAGGCGGTTGAGGCTGGCTTTTATCCATGGTTGCGCTGCGGAACCTAAAGCATCCAGCTAGTTTGGCTAATGAAGTTAGCGAGCGGGGTCGGGATTGGACAGGTCCGAACTCCTAAGCTCTGACTCAAAACAACTACAGGTATGGAAGAGGGAACCCCCCAGGCGCCTATGCTCTTTTCTACAACCTGTGATTGGACCTATCCCCACCCATCTCCAAGGTTTCCTCCTGGGACTATTATTTCAGGAGATTGCAGCGGCCTCCAAGCAAATGGATCATACGATGGACTGACAGAGCTCATTATCCACTATGGACTTGGGACTTGGTATGGACTAGAAATAGGAGCTACAGCACCCCACAGGGATCTGCTGTATGTACGGCGGCTGCGGGAGTCGGGCCGTCGTCCGCAGCATGTCTGCTATCGCCACGGTAGATCTTCATCGCAATTTTCATGGTGATACTCTCCTTTTCAATTATCTGCCATGTCGGAGACAATAGAGTCTGTCGGTAGTATAACTGAGAGCAGTTGTAGTCCAGAATGGCTCAACCCAGAGAAGAAAGAGACCTGCAGGTACACTGGAAGAACATGTCAACGACGATATATATTTATTAAGTGAACAAGACGTATGCACATAGATTCGACATGCATTGAACCAGCACGCTTCCTTGTGCCGAGTGCATAAGCATTACTGGATGCTAGATAATTCAACTGCTTGATGCCTTGATCTCGACACAAAACAGAACCCTTGAGAATGGATTTGTCGGCATGGGAGGACTGCTCTTCCGTGATCAACAAAACCCCGTCCGCTGATTCCTTCCGAGTATTCCTGTGGGTACCTATCGTTCTGAAGCAGCACGCGTAGAATGGCCAGCCTGTTTATGTGCTACATCGCTCAGTAGTAATGATTTCCTCTACTAAGTGCTGAATACCTGCTGATTACGCTCACATATGGTCTATACGCAGTAATGCTGTGGTACAGTATGAGTGGCCCCCAGAGTCAATAAGGAGGATGCCAGAATGTGGGCGGTGAAATGGTAAATCCAGACCAGGTTGATTCTGTATTCAATCAGGCACTTCCTTCAGATTACCGTGTCAGATAGTTTGAGTGAGCGGATGAGTAAGATGAATCTGACTAGAAGAGCGGGGTTGATTTAATGCGTCGCAGGACTGTGGTGGGGTCAGAGTCTCTTAAGTCCGACCCGAGACTGGAGGATCAATCACGATGACTGTCACTCTTATCATTACGCAGAGAAGTTGGTATCCGTACGTACGCTGTACAGTACTAGCCTAGCCCTTTTAATACTGGCTCATTCATCGCCCCACCTGACGCAAGGGGTCGAGAGTTGCTGCAAGAAGTCGTCTTGGCCTATCAATCTTCCTTTTCCTCATGTCAGCCGAGCATAGGACAACTGGATCGAGAGTACCTGTCCAACTGACATTGCTTGACCTCGACGACAAGTATATCTTAAAAAGCGGTGAGGCCTTGAGTGATGCTTCACTTAGTCGTCGTGCTTACCGCAATATCGCCCTTGCGCTTGTTGAAGATACAAAGATTACGATCATATGGGGATAGTTTCCACGGAATAATGTGTCAGCGATAATGAATCCGAGCTCCTTAGCCCAGTAGGTTGATACAGCGGATGGAGAACCTGATCTAGGCACTATTGCAACAGGACGCTGTATGTAGACACAGAGGCCAAAGGATGTGAAGCTCGATCCTCCGTAATATTGACCCTTTTGACTCTCAATGGATTTGGAATCTGCTACCCATAGCAGGCAACAAAATACTTCCAATGGAATACTGGTATAGATCATATCATCCTACTCAAGAATCCTGGCTGATATTGTCTCCGTAAAGGGTCGGTTGAGACGCTATCTCACGCGGAGTATTACTATGAAAATCTAATTTGACAAGACTCAGGAAACTTAAGCAGTAAGCACAAAGGAAGTCGATGGAGACTTTGGGCTGGATCGTGGACGTGTCACGGGGTTGGGGCGTGTGTCCTTGACCGACTTTGTAGGTTCTGATACATCGAACGACATTCAGCATTCTGGAAGACAGACGCGGTATCCGTAGAATCTTCCAATGAGGAAACTAGTTGATTCATGCGTCGATTCTCCCTTGATTATTGTTGACGATTTGATCTGATCGGATCCGATTATGCTGAAAGTCGAGATTTACTACGGAATAATCTACGGTAATTCCCGGTCTCTTGCTAAATCATACACCAGTACTTCGTACTCACCTAGAGTGTACACTATAGGTAACTGATGATGATCAGCCAAGCTTGACACGGGCCTCTCTTCATCACTATTGTCTGTTGATAGATACTGCCATGAGAGCATGAAAATTATGGACTTGGATCGACTGTTCCTCGCGCGCCACCGTTGGCTTCGTGGTGCTTTCTCGACCAGTGGTCCCATCCCTGCCATCTGCACCGATCCCTGTCATCTTGCTCATCCTGGCTGGCTTCTTCTTCTCTTGCAACTTCTTGTGTGACATGGTCCTTTCTCACTTGCTGACATATTCTATTTTCTTTTTCTATTTTCTTTCGAAAAAGAGGGTTCCTTAATTGCCTCATGTTTGATACATTTACTGAACTAGTATCGACTACTCCGTACAAAGTACTCTCCCAGAAAACAGTGGAGAATGGAGAATGGGTCTGGAATGCTGGAGAATTTGAATTTGACCATTTCACCCAACTTCAACACTCAAGACTCGGTAATGACCTGCTTGCTTTTTGGGTACTTCGTCAGAAATGACAATCCAATTGTCTTGCTAACTAGTCATCAAGCAGTCTTGCTGCCAGTACCTTCTCTTCCCTTTTCCTTTCTTTCTTTCTTTCTTTAGGTTTGTATCTGGCGGGCCCGCAGTCCGCACCCTAACGCCCTCCAGATCGACCCGAAGCCTTATTCCATTGATATACACTTTCGCCCACACGAATACATACCTAGATCGTTAGTGTACTGGCTAGCAGGCTTGTGGATGACGCCATGGCCAATGGGTTCCTCTATGCCCGAGACGGATCCACTTGGCCAGAAGCTACTCATCGTTGGCGTTCTCTAGTCCGCTCGTGCGGCCCCTTGTAAACAGGTCGTAAGCCTCGTATTGACATCTGGCATTCCGTGCAATGTGGGTTTGCAAGAGTCAAAGCGATGCTGACAAAGGTGAAAATCGCTCTGGAAATTGATGTCTTCGGAGGTTTGCGGGTATTATCATCATAGAGACGAATGCATTTTTAGGAGCTGGCGGAGCATTGACGTTGATAGAAGCGTACGAATTCGACGTATTTGAGGTTCGTGGATCATTGGGTCTGTACCGAACGCTTCTTGCTTCTCTACATGACCGTAGTTCGGTGCTGTCTTTCTATGATCCACCGCCGTTTAGACTTGCGGAAATCTTGCAGCTGTCTTATTTGCATCTCTCTATCGCGAATAGACATGATCGTACAGTATTTAGGAGTACTAGTTGCAACTCGTCTAATTCTTTCTTGCGTTGACTATCGAGCTTTAGTTCATCCCGACAGCACCACTTGGCGCCAGGATTGCTTCAAGCTTTCATCTCGATCAGCGCCGCGCATTGCAGTCATTAAAGTTGCATGGTTCTTTATCTTTGTTACTTCGTAATGGTAGCGAATTCCCTCTGGTATGTCTCTTAGTTGACGAATTACTGGATTCGGCGGTGGATTTTCTGGTTCGCTTTATTGTTTGGGTGGGCCTGATGGTCTCGTGGCGAAGACAACTGTAACCCTGAGACATCCTGTCAATAGCCAATTAACCATGGTCCATCTGGAATGTTCGTATGTAAACAAATGTATTCTATCAGAAGTCTAGGACTGCAATATAACAGGTACAAGGATCATGGCTCAATGTTTTGTCAACGATACTCAAAACACTATCTCGATTTGTCAGAAGGTCTTGTCATTTGTCAATCCCGAGCGAAGAAAATCTTTAAAAAGATACCTGAATAAAAAAAGAAATGAAAAGGAATGAATAATTTCGCTCAGAATTTGGATTGGGCCACGGATCGCCCGCCAAGAACGATCCAGCATCATCCTAGCATTGCAGGACGATTGAATTACTTACAGTAACACGATCGATCCCAACACTTTGCTCTGGGGATAGCAGATAGCCTGTGCAATATTCATTTCAAATTGCCATCCCTCAGTTATTATCTGCTAATTTGGCGGGTAACATGAATACAGGTCAATATGCTTATGATTTGAAATTTTTCTGTTAGCTTAACTAACCCCAGGTCCGGAACTATGTATAATAGATAACCCCTGAGATTTATGAAGCGCAAGTAACGACATGGTGTTTTAAATTATTATATTATCCACCCCTCAACAGCTCATTCCTCTTGAATTCAAGAATTGATCCTGGAGCTGATTTGCAGTGCGTGAGTTGTTTTTAATCATTGCCCGACCCTGCAGAAACAGACGTTCATTTCCTTGAACATCATCTTCGGCAGCCTTTCCATAACTCAAGCTCTTGAAACAGGTATTTTTGCTTCTTTTTTATTATTATTTTTTATTTCAATTTTTCTTATTTTTTTGGTCGTCACTATTATTATGCTTGATCACTCTTTTTCCTGCACAACCTGACTGTCATTTCAATTGCTGCTACCTGCTGTTTTGATGTACCGAATTTATCCTTCCTCTCGGGCCAATCGCTGTAGCCGAGTCCGCAAGACAGCGCTTCAGCAGAGATCATCGTCCACTTTAACCCAAACGGTCGTTCCTTTCCGGAGACGTGTTTAGCTTATCCGGCCGGCGGTGGTCCTTGCTTCGTGGCGGTTCTGCGAGTGAGGATCATTCTTCTCTCTCTCTGTGGTTGTCTGTCAGAGCTTGACACCCAGCATTGGGCTTCGGGTTCTGTCATTCTAGACTCTGAAACCTGCCACAGTAAGGTAAGAGAAGGATCAAGCCTACCGGTACTAAGAGGAGGAGAAGAAGCAGCAGATCCCGTTCMCACGGTGTATCGGCCCTTCTGCCAAAAAAGACGCACGGTCTTCTACCCAGAAGATCCTACACCCATCGATTACTCTTAGCCGATCCACATCTTTTTTATTTTTATTTTTATTTATTACAATTCTTTTTTTCCCTTTTCCCTCTTTCTTTTCTCGGTCTTCCTGGTATTTGCTATTATTACTATCCCATTTCCTTGCTAAATTATTGTCATTATATCGTGATTTCCTTTTTAAATTCCTATCTTTCTTAATCTCAATATCCATACTCGCATACGGAGTAACTCCTTAGCAATTTGTTTTTTTTCTTTTTCTTTTTCTTTTTCTTTTTCATTATTTCATTGATTGATGGATTTTTCTGATTTATTATTGTCCAAGAACCAGGCCTACTAAGCAGTAGTTTGTTGACGGACCGTCGAGGGATCCACAAGTGCCCGCCCTGTCTCTGCTTCTCCAGCACCGAAGGATCAAGGATCCATACCCGATCGGGGGGCTTAGATAAACGAAGAAGAGCGACGCAGAACCCATCAGCAGAAAGTGTAAGAGAGAAACATTTTGCAACACCCAAGTTGCCTTGCAGCTACCTTACTCTTACATTCCCGTGCAGCAGCAGTCTTATCCAGCCTATTGTCTGTCAGCGATAGAGAATCATCTTGTCATTGCACGTGTTGCCGGTACGTTGACGTTTCTGTTCCTACTACTTTACTGCTATGCCTACTATTCTCTTATTTGCGTCCATTGATTGTATTGTTGCCGATCTCCTGCCTTGCTGTTGTTATTTCCTGTCTCCTCTGGTTTGACTCGGCTGGAGAGTTGAGTTCACTCTTCAGTGACCCTTCTTTCGATCGAAGGATACATAGGTTACAACCAGTCCCCGCCATAGCTTGGTGCGTGAACGGGTATCCAAAGATAGACTGAAGGTTCCTGTGCCTGCTGGACTGGCTATGTACGCCCCTTCGATTTGATATTCGAAGGCTGTCATGGTCATTATTGCCTATGGACTTCTTCCATAGTTCTATTGCGCACCCAGAATAACCTTCGTCCTGATCCCCTTGTCTGAGATTGATCCGCCCTGTCTTCGTTCCCCTCTATTTTACCTCGCAGCTTCTTCGCCTTCGTTTTCTTCTTCCCCTTCCGACCTTTCTCCCAAGCCTCTTTTGGCTAGAAGACCTCCAGCCTCCCACTAAAACGCGGAAGCTCAGCGGCTGCCGCCCCCTCTCTTCGCCCTTTCTTCCCCTCCCCAACCCAAGTTTACACAATCCTCGCTACCAACCTTCCCCTCCGCTCGGCCCATCCACTGATTCATGATTGATGATTCTCTTTCCATGGGTGAGAGCTTACCTTTGATCTAAGGTTCCCTGCCCAGCTCTGTACCGTACATGCATGCATACATTCCATACACCACCTGCGCATGCATACAATATTACCTTAGGACACTGAACCTCCAAGGCAAGACAAGAGAATAACCTAAATCAGAAGGGAAGCCCAAAAAAAAGAGAGAGTGAGAGCGAAAAGTTGGTACGCATAGCCCTACAGTCACTTTTATTCTTCCTTTCTTTTTTATTTTTTTTTCTTTTTCCCATTTTATTTTTATTTTTCCCCTTCCTTTTCCTTTCCTAACCAACCCTTCTCTTCCACTTTTTTCCGCACTCCAGCCGACCTGTCTCACAGCTGCTGCGACCTATTAGGCTTAGCCTCAAGAGGTCCAGTCCAGTCTTGTCCTGCGTTTGCTGTACTACCAGTACCAGTCCCAGTCTACACCATCTCCATTATTATTACCTATTATTCTACGTACCAAACTGGGACTATCACTCCCCCAGCCTCCACTTTTCCGTACATGATCTCCCCGTCTGCCTGACCTCTCTTTTCTATGGGTCCTATATCCTATGTCCTATGCAAATGCAATCAATCATTCTTTGCCTCCCACCGCCTTCGAGCCTCGTCTTCCACTTCCATTCTGGTTTGATCTTCCCGATCTGGGCCCTCCCTCTGAGAGTTTGATCTTCGATTTCTCTCTTTTCCTCTTATATTTGCCGCCGGAAATATAGTGTTTTTTCCTCTTTTTTACTTTTTGCTTTTTCCCTTTTTCTTATTTTGATTTTATCCTGCACCAGTCTCCCTTTGCCGCGTCGTCACCGTGTCATCCCTTCCGTTTGATGGCTCTTATACATACCTACAGGATCCCGCCTTGATCTTCTCAACTCAACCACTCTGCTTCCATGCTTTATATTTTCTCTTCCTGCATGACCAAGTTAATGACCTGAATGCTTTGCTTACTCTACTTCTGCGATTACCCTTAGACTGCTCTGACTCCACTGTCGATCCGTCAAGCGGTATCTGACCTGCAACGAGCTATCACGAACTTTCCACCTGATAGACACCGTATACCCGAGTCGGCACACAACATTGTGGGTTTATGAGAAGCACTGTTTCGACGTTCGATGCTGGAACTTCGCGTCGCGCCTCACACATCCCTATATTCTTTACGATTTGAATGAGACCCATGATTGCCTGCTTCTGATCTGGTTGAGCGAGTTTTGTGGACCAATCTGCGATCCGTTTTACGTCTCGCTTCCCCGTGCTGTCTTGTTCGTGTCGATCCCAAAAAACCCTATTCACCTTTTGTCGAAGAAAAGTTTGTGGATGTAGATTTCTGTCAGTACACACTGCATAGCGATTCTCTCTGTCCAGCGACGGTCTTGAAACATTTCACGCTTACGACGTTCGACGACCTTCCACGATTGATCATTGCATTGCCTGCACCGCTTCCTGAGCACGCGTTTTGAATCTCACGAGACCTTGTCGTGAGAATCGGCTTTTTCATTTGTTTCTTACGAAAACGACGGACTTCTCAACGCGGAGATCGAATCTGATATCCGTGACCTCTACAACAAAACAAAACAACAGAAATATACACGCAGGAAGAAAAATTCATATACGGTACGCCGGACGCTTATAGTTCGACGTTCCCAGTGCTCCTTTGCCACTACACTTTCAAACCGTTACCCGTCAAACCGAAAAGCTGGAGCTACCGTCGATCTCCCAGGTCCACACAAGAGGTCCTGTTGATATCCCTTGGTACAACCACCACGCCGCGGAACGACCACTGTTGTCTGGTGACAAACTTCCGGCACTCAGCCTTCCCACGGCCTCGCAGCCGATCGTCTCGGGCCAGTCCTACAGGGCTAGCTACGAAGAGTCGGCTCCGGGTTCGACCAGCTCAAGCGCTCGGACAAGCCTATCGTCCGGGACCGCACCGACCATCAGCGAGGCCAGAACTCCGCCGTCTGTTGACCTTGTGGCTGGTGGACACGGCCGTCTCTCCCTGGAATCTTCCGCCTCGCAGGATTACACCGTTGCGCAGAATCCGGTGAGCGACAGCTATTACCCGAATCCGACCCCTCTGGGCAGCATGAACCAAACGCAATCCTACATGGACGTGCATTCGTCGCATCTTTCATCCGCACAGCCGTACGCTTCTCAAGCGCCGACGGCAGGAGCAATGGCCCACTATCCGCAATATCACCAGCAACCGCCTGTCCTGCAGCCAGCCTCGACCTACGGTCCTGCCAGCTCTTACTCGCAATATGCCTATCCTAGCGGTGTTGCCTCGACCCAGCCCGCGCCACCCCCGCCATCAACATCGATGAGCAGCCAGGTCCCTGCTCAGTTGCTGCCTTTGCCTGGTAAGCTTTCTGGGCATTTTTGTCTCTATGCTTTGGTGTACTAAATTCCTCTAGCAGTCAACAGCCACACAGTAACAGCTCCTGGTTATGGCAACACCACTGGAACACCGATGCAAGGGTTCGTTTATGATACCACTGGACAGTTGGCGCCCCCAGGTGCCAAGCCGCGAGTCACTGCCACCTTGTGGGAAGACGAAGGGAGCCTCTGTTATCAGGTAGAAGCTAAGGGAGTCTGTGTTGCGCGCAGAGAAGGTAAGCATCTCTGAATCGACACGGACGGACGGATAATCTTATTAACAATAAATAGACAACCACATGATCAACGGTACGAAGCTGCTCAACGTGGCTGGCATGACTAGAGGTCGTCGGGACGGCATCCTCAAGAGCGAGAAGGTCCGCCATGTTGTGAAGATTGGCCCTATGCACCTGAAGGGAGTGTGGTATGTCTTATTTATGAAACATTGGTCAAGGGAAATGCTAATTGAATGCAGGATCCCGTTCGAACGCGCTCTGGAGTTTGCCAACAAGGAAAAGATCACTGATTTACTCTACCCCCTGTTCGTGCACAATATCGGTGGATTGCTGTACCATCCGACAAACCAGACTCGGACGAATATGGTCGTACAGGAATCACAACAACGGCGACTGGAGGGCCCACCATCCGGGCGAACCCCCCAAGCCCCTCAGCCGCCAGCTCTGCACCACCATCACTCCATGCAGACCTCCATTCCTTCCCAAATGCCTCAGCCACCTACGATGTCCTCGCAGCCTGGTGCTCGTCCTCCGCTCGACCGAGCACATACGTTTCCCACTCCACCCGCCAGCGCCTCGAGTCTCATGGGCCTTTCAAACCAGAGTAGCTCGTATGACTGGAATAACCAAGGCATGAACTCTGGCGTACCAAATACTCAGCCACTGTCAATCGATACCACTTTGAGCAATACACGGTCGATGCCCACGACCCCAGCGACGACGCCTCCCGGCAACAGTCTGCAAGGCATGCAATCGTACCAGAGTCAATCTGGGTATGACACTTCGAAACCGTACTACTCGACTGCTCCTTCTTCACACCCGCACTACGCTCCACAGCATTCCCTGTCACAGTATGGCCAGACGATGCCGCCTCATTCTTACATCAAGAATGAAATGGCACCACCTGCGGGACGGGCCCCGGGAGGACAGTCGGAGACTGAAACTTCTGATGTTAAGCCCGCGGACCGGTACTCACAGAGCAATGGACACGTTGCTCCTGGGGCGGGTGAGTCTGGCCCTGAGCACGAGTCGGACTATGTGCAGCATGACAATACGGGCTACGGCGCCCCTCGGAGTTCCTACACCTATACCACCAACACATCTGTTGGTAGTCTCGCGGGCGAGCACTCGCAGCTGACAACCGACATCACCGGCTCTCCGCAGCAGAACGGGTCTGGACGTATGACTCCGCGGACAAGTGGTGGACCTCCTCCACAGTGGGCGTCCGGCTACGCGTCTCCTCGACCGACCGCTGCCAGTAGTTTGTATAATATTGTCAGCGACACCCGCGGGTCATCGAACGGAGCTGGCTCAGACAACTACACTGTGGCCTCCAACTCCGCGCCGACATACTCCATGAGTGGATCGATGGGATCTGGCAAGCGGGGACGGGAAGACGACGACCTGGATCGCATGGGCCGGCCGGATAGCCAGGGAGAGTACGAAAGCAAGCGCCGACGGACCAATGAAACGACAGTTGGCGGACCGGTTGGCGGAGTTCTGATGGGACTACAGCCGATGAAAGCCGGAGGAGCCATACCTCGCCGTCGATGATATGCCATAGACAGCCGAACTTGTAGTTTGGTTTCCGACTTTGCATTCGTTTATCTGGTTGTTCAGGGTAAAGAAGGTTAGAAAGGGGACGGGTCCCTCATCCCATCGGCGCGTGGGATGACAGCCTGTGCGGTCTTCAGTAGACCTTGCGTTTGTTTCTTTTCTTTTTTTCCTCTCTGCGAGTTTTACTGGGGTCCTTGTTAGGATTCCTTTGTTTGGGTCATTAATGGTTGCAGCGTCGGCCACCGACGGCCTCTGCATTGATTTCATACTCCGGATGATCAGCGTTATGGTGCCTTTGGGTCATATTGTGGAATGTGCGGTTGTTTTCTGAAAGGATATACTGCGTATTGACGACCATGATGACACGAATTTCCTTGGACGAGTCTTCTTTTCTCTTATATGGTCCACTCTCCATTCATCGCATGTAGGGATATGGACAAAATTGATTGGGTTATGATACAGCAGTTCATGTAGACCATACCTTATCAGTAGCATCAGTAGCAGCAGTGGTGCAGCAGATAGACCATACCTTCTGCTATTGCCATCCCTTGTTGTAGGCATAGACGCTAACCCAATGCAGGAAAACATCAACATCTGAACCAAGGTTCACTGCTCCTCTGACTTTTCTTACCTGCACCTCCGTATTCCTACAGCATTTACACCTACCTACGTATAAGCTAAGGGAAAATGCCTCCCCCGACCCCAACAAACCACGATTTCCTCGACCCGTGGAACTCCTCCGCAACAGGCCACCAGCGTGCCGAGAACCCCTACTCCAACACCACCAGCTGGCGCGAGACTCGGCGCGCAAAGCTTGCCATCCAGTTCGCAGACAACCCTACCAAGACCGACAGCGGAAGCCGAAATGGAGGTGAAGGGAGAGGGGAGTGGAGATGGCTCTCCGCCGCGGAGGCGCACCGCAACCAGCTCGGAAGCAGGGATATCCGGACGATGATGGGGACGACTAAGAAGCGTGCTTCTGCTTCTGCTTCGACTATCGATGAAGGTCAGAACGGAGGTAAATGCAAAAAGGCGAAGACGGAGAGGGAGAGCGAGATACTCTGTCAGATACCGCCCGAACCCGCAACCAAACCCGAATCCAAACCACAGGATGAAGACGAAAGTGGGGAGAAGAGGAAGATCCTCACCGGAACAACCATCTACATCAACGGCTCGACAATGCCTCATATCTCAGACCATAGACTCAAGTCGCTTCTTGTCTCGCACGGTGCGCAGGTCGCCATCTCCCTGGCGAGGAGGAGCGTCACGCATGTTATCATTGGGAAGCCGAATGCGGGGCCTGGTGGGCGGGCTGGTGCGGGGGGAGGGCTTGCGGCGGGGAAGCTGCAGAAGGAGATTGCCAGGGGCGGGTGGAGGGGTGTCAAGGTTGTTGGGGTTGAGTGGTATTTTCCCTTCCCCTTCCTTTGTATACAGGTTAGGTGCAGGTGCTAATGAGTGATGTGTAGGGCGTTGGAGAGTATCAAGGCGGGGAAGAGGCTTTCGGAGGGGCGGTTTGCGATGAGTTTGGCGCCTGCTGGGCAGAGGAGTGTTCTCGGGATGTTTCAACGGGTGTGATTTTCGTTATGCATTGTTTGGTATGCTTCGTGATGGGATGGGTGGCGGTGGTTTGCTGCATTATACCCCGGCGTTCTGCTTTGATTGCAACGATGACGACGATACGAGTCTACGTTTATTTCCAATGGGTAATACAATAGCATCAACCTTAGTGGTTATTCGGCTGTGGTGCAATTAGGTCTATCGGGAATGCTATCTTCCCTTTGTTCGGTGGTAAGTTCTTGATTTGGAAGTACAGAACGTGGACGACATTTCTATGTATCTTGTTCCTCTATGAAAAAGGCTCCGTGAAAGAAACAAGGCAGTGGAAACGGACGAGGCAGTGTCATGTCTATTCGTTAGTCATGGTCATTATCATATCATACATATCATCCAATATACAAAACGTCACTAGATAAATGCGCCCCGGTTCGTCGAGGAAGAGCTGTCGCCGTGCCCCGATACAGGACGTCGCCAACCTCGGCCGTCCGTCCCGCCGGGACTTGTGGGCGACCGGAGCTCAACTCGCGTATGCGAGTCCTCACCGGCGATGAAGGGCGCCTCGTCTGGCAACGGTGGCAGCGGATTCGCTCGGGTTCGAGACGAGGATTGCATGTCGCCGGGATCTGCGGTCACAGACCGGGTGGACGGTAATTGCCATTCGCTTTGCATCTCGGTCGGTGAGGTCTGAGCAGCGTAGCCATAGTCATAAGTGCCGTGGCCATAGACCATCGACGAGCCATACGGCTCAGGGGCATCCGAGATCGACTCGCTCGACGACGAGTCGACCCGTTCCAGCTTCTCGTGCGCATCCCAGTCCTCCCCTCCAGGAACTCGCGAATCCCCCGTCACCAGACCCAGCCGTTCCTCCTCGGTGGCTCCTTTCATGGCTTGCCTCTCGGCACCGGGAACCAGGTGGCTGCGCCGCAGAATGCTGCGAGGAGAATGAGGTGGCGGCTTGGGCGGCTCATTCTCACTCTTCGGCTTGATTCGGTTGAAGACTGTGTTGAAAGAAAACTGCCGTTTGGCCGAATGCGGCGAGGCTTCACGGTCCGGTGTCTCGTCCGCCCACGCAATAGACCGCGACGTGTCAGTCTGTCCGGAGACTTCGCGCATTCCCGCTCCGTGATAGCTCGTGTCCGAGTTCTTGATCCCATGAACGGGAGAAACAGTCAGATGGACCGGATCCGCGTGACCGTCCTGTGGATTATAGACTTGGTGCCATTGCCCGGGGTGTATGATATTTGAGGCTCGCGATCGCAGATCATCCAGAAAAGAACGGTCGCTGTGGCGGGTACTCGGTCTGCGGTCGGGATCGTTGTCGTCTGGAGATTCTGACATAGCCAATGGAGAATGAGGAGGATGAGTGCCCGGCGTGCGAGGCCGCGCCATGGTCGGACCCTCGCCCAGAACGGTCTTGCGACGCCGCAGACCGTCCCATTCGATGATCTCGTTCTCCGCCGGGGGCTTTAGGTAATCTTCCTGCCTGTCTCGGAGATACCGCCGCGCTTCCTCCTCCTCCATGCGACGGCGTGCGGTGGATATGCGCCGGATGATCGCCGCAGCACCACGGATCGAGTCCGCCTTGGGTTCGGTCTCGGGTTCTTCCTGCGCGGCCACCTCTCGAATCTGATCCAAATCACCTTTGAAGACCGCCGCGTCGGGCACATCTTTGGCCGACTTGGATAGCTGCAACAGAACGACACCCGCGCAGATTTGCAAGAATCCAAGGATGACGGTCGCGATCTGCATGCCGGTGCCTTTGAAGCCTTGGAACAAAATAGCGGAGGAGACGATGGTCGAACTCGTAAAGAAGACGTAGTAGGTTGGGGTGACTAGGGCGGCATTGAAGAGATTCAACGCTTTCTGCGGTGGTCAGCGGTTAGCACAGTTTCTTGAATACCAGACAGAAGAACATACATTGAGATAGATAATCTCCGTCAATAAGGTGCCAACGACAAAAACAAGCAATACGTAGAGAAACCACTCCTTGAACTGTGATTTCCCATTGATCTGAGCCAGAATGGCCGCCCCAAGACCCTGGGTGGCCACCACGCTCAACCCACCGATCAAACTGCAGATACTAATGTAGACGAACATGGACTTCTTGCCGTACCGCGGCCCCAACCAGAGCGCGACGATAACACAGCCCACGATGATGACACCCGAATACGACAGGAACCCCGGCGCAATGACATAATGTTTCATATCCTGGATATCGCTGACGGACGACTGTTCGGGGGCGTTGAGAGCAATCACAACCGATCCGATAATACAGGAGAAACAGCCGACCTTACCGACGAAACTGAGCCGCTCTTTCAAGAAAATCGCCGAGAGGATGGTGGTGATCACGACCGAGAGCGCCCCCAGCGGCGTGACCAGGATCGCATCGACAAACGCATACGCAACGAAATTGCATATCTCCCCGAGAATCATAAGGGTCATCCCCGACCACCACCAGAAGTTCTTGAGGTATCCGTACCCCTCGCCCGCTTCTTCATTGTACTTGACGTTCGCTTTGAGGAGACCCGTCTTCTTCAGCACGAATGAGGTCCCGATGAAGACACCCGAGGTGACGGCCAGCGCAATGCCCACGGCTTTGTATACGGGAGGACGGTCGCTGGTGGAACTCGAACTGCCGGACCGGACGGCGAGAGTCGTGGCATGGGCCACGAGAGAGTGGGAAAATTCCATGGAATCGTTCAGGGCATAGCACTGCCAGCAGTGTTCTTATCGATCCAAGAGAAAACGGTAGAGTGTATATCTATATGTCGAACAAGAAGGCCGTCGTAGTCGTAGTCGTACGAGTCTGACGTTAGGCCATGAATCAATGCAATATGCTTGAACCTCAACCACTGGAGATTGATCTCAGCACGAGACCAGCGAAATCTGGCAGTTATCAGGCGCCTCAAGGGTCATGAACAGGCCCTGGCGGCAAATTAATTAAAATCAGACTAGCAAAAGTGGAGGATTGGGTGGTGGCTGAGGGCCGCGTGGTTTCAGGAATGTCGGGAGGGCCGATAAGGATTAAGGTAAGGCCACGAGGAAGAGATGCAAGGGAGAAGAATGACAATATCAAAGAAAAAGAGTTCAAGACACAAGAAAGGACAGATAATAATGAAACATGATGAAAAAAGGTTCCAATTCGCACAGTCTTGATGGAAATGGGGGTGATGAGTGGGCGAGACTCGAACGAAAGAAAAGTGGCTGGGCCAGTACGTACATCTCGACCAACGGCGCTCTCCCACTGTCTCGGAAAATTTGGTACAGCTGATGGGAATCGTCCAGTTCCTAATCAAAGGGTTAGATATGATCCATGGTTGTCTCTGATATTTATGGACCATGGATCTAGTGTGATAAAAATAGTTACTGGAAATGCATAAACTACGGTACGGACTATACATCCACCATCCGCTTCAGTTACCTTAGCCATCATTACAAATGACGAAGATGCAATAAGATTCAATCCATTAACTAGTTGTCTTCTCTTGGGGTATCCACCATTAGTAAATACATCATAAACCATGGGCCAATGCAACGATCCCCAAAAATAAACAAAGAACGGTGTAACGCCTTAAGCCAAAGCCATCCTATACATGAAGTAATCAACTATCGCACATGATAACTGGGTTTCCGTTGCTTGTTGACCGCTGGAGGAGGCTCGTCAACGGGATAAGGCGGTCGGACCTTCCCAGTAGACCCATTCCGACCATGATGCACCACCAAGGGCATCGGCATCAGCGTCTCGTTCGCATTATCAGGATAAGGAATCGGCGTCTTTGGCGGTATTGGAGGTGGCATGCTACTCTCCTGCGCCTGGTCCATGCTCCGCCGAGGCGACGCCATTTGTTGCTGCGAGCCGGGCCGGCTCGAGTCACTGTGGGTATAGCTGAAGCTACCGCTGGACACCCGTCCTGACGAAGGATAGACGCCATCCTGCGGGGTCGGATGTGATGGCAGCGAGTCCTCGGGTGGAGGGGACGTAACCCGCAAGCCGCTCGATGGAGGCTGGTGTGTCATAATCGGTGCAAAGTCGCCAGGTAGCTCAGCGGGCAATTCCACTGCCATGGGGTTGGAGGGCGGCGGAACGGAAAATACTGGCCCTTGCGAAGTGTAGCTCTGAGGCGAGAATGCCATATCTTCGGTTGGCTCTGTGGACGGATCATATCCAGCGGCCGCATGCGCAGCCAGGCGCCGGTGCATGCGCTCGATCTTTGCGAACTTGACCCCGGCATCCATGATGCTTTTCTTTACCTCTGGCTTGGACAGGTAGCGTCGGGTATTGGTGCTGATGTCGGCCAGTCGGTTCCACTCGTTCATGCCAAACTCACCCACGCCAACCTCGACATTCAGTCGGTAGTAGTTGTCCTTGTTCACTCCCCGCTTGGCTAGGTGGGTGCGAAGCATCTCCTGATGGATCTCCTCGCAACCCTCGATCTTGGCGATCAGTCGTCGTCGCGCCTCAGCAAACGTGCCGAGAGCATCCCCAAAGAAATCTTCCCACCACTCATGCTGCCGGTTGTTCGTGCCCGGCGGACGCTTGCCGGTGCCTATGCTGATAAACACCCCGACGTCTCGCCCGGGCCACTCGTTGACAGCCGCTTCATCCAATATCTGCGGCGCCGGATTATATGTACCTGCACCCTCATCGATAAAGAGGTGTTGCCCGATTTGAATTGGCTTAAACGCTAGACCAGTCGCCGAGGTGGCGCGGCCGGCTTGCCAGATAGTGCAGTCGAATTCGGGAGGAGGCTCTTTGCGCGAGTCGTACGATCGCAGCAACACTGCGGATCCGTTTCGGGGAGTGCCTTTGTATAACGCCGTGACGGCACTGACCGGTCAGTACGAATTCCAGTAGTTTTTTTTAGATAGATTCCAACTTACGTCTTTGTCCGATTTTCCCTGTTATCGTAGAGCAGAGCATCTGGGTTCCCCCACCGTAGCCCGTTGATGATGGCGGAATGCCGCTGACTGATCGGCGTCGAGGGATGCGAAGCGCCAGACGTGCTGAAACTGCCTCTACTTACGGAGCGCTGCGGGATCGCCGCGGGACTATAGGGCGCGCTGGCGACGGAGCTGCGCGAGCTGGCATTGGGCAGATCATTCCCCTCGGCCTCGAATACCGTATGTTCCCGCACACATTCCCGGATCGCCTCCTCCAATTTGGACGCCTTGAACAAGGTCGAGCGGTAGGGGATGCCGGCGATGGTCTTGTCGGTCTCGAAGACGCGACGCGTCATGCGCACGTAGACTTCTTTGCAGGTTTCCAGGTCGAGACGTAGCCGACCCAGCATGAGGGCGATGAGGCCGCCCGTGCCGGTGCCAGCGATGAGGTCGAAGTGGTCGCAGGGTTTGGGGATCTGGTCTCGGCGCGGGGGTTTGCCTTCACACTCGACGTAGATGCGGTACATGAGTTCCTGGAGAATTATGAGCATCGAGTATCCTCGAACGCCTCCTCCGTCTGCTCCGGTTAGTTTTGAACCACATCTTTTGGATGGTGTGCTCCATACCTAACGACAGAACCCTCAACGGAGGGCCCTTGGTCGTGTCTTTGCGACGTAACGTCGTAGTCTCCATGGCGCCGTTTGACGCCGACGCAATGTCGTATCTCCTGAGAGACAATTACACCAATGTCGAATTTGTGATCCTTGGATGGTTATCGGCGCAAGAATAAAAGTAAAAATAGAACTTGAAGGGTGGGGATGACAGGCGCAGGTGGGATATGGCGGGCGCCTGATCGGAACGGCAAGGTGCCTGAGAATCAGCGGATGGAAGATTCGATGCAGATGTAGTTAGAATGCAGCAATATTCCTAATATTCCCAGTTTATCTCATCAAAAAGATGAAACTCATAACCTGTAAGTGAAATGGATGAAGAGAAGAAATATACCGCGTAATGATGATTCCCAATCTCGGCCGCTGAAGAATCATGGAGAAGCCCAACAGAGCCAGCTGACTGAGTCCCAGCCAGTCAGAGAGTTTCTTGTCAGAAAATCTCTTAATTTGTCTTATTCTATCTTCTAATTGATTTATCCATATCTCTCTAGTGTGCCATGTATTATTATTCACATTTGTGCGCGAATGGAAATCACATAATCTGATCTGGTGTGGCTGTGCACTGCGTCATTGAGGCTGTGTCGATACGTAATAGGATGTCATAGCTTTGCATCCACAGCAAAGGTAAATCAATTTCATCTAGAGAGGTAGCTGTAGCTCTAACATACAGAATATGAAATAATTCATGTAAGTCGAATATTGAACAGCTGTACATCTCAACAACAGCCACTTGCAACAATCGCATTGGAAGTAGAGAGGTACCCCGCAGGAGTATGCCCGTAAACAATCTAGATAGAGAACGGACACAACCTCAGCTCCAAAGTTTGGATGGCAAATTACAGACTCGCCTTCCCCAATACCACATCCCTCACCAACTTCAACGCCTCCTCCGCAAACGCAACCATGTTCCGCTCCCGATCAGTCCCGCACCGCGTTTCCACCTCGCGAGTAAACGTCCCCTGAGGCGCGGACACCGCTAACGCGACGTACCCTCTACCCAGTATCCGTACACATTAGCATGTGCACTCCATCTCAAGGGATATTGCAAAGACGAAGAGAAGGAAGAAGACTCACGGAGTCCGATTCCGCGTCGCGCCACCCGTAGGCCCCGCCGTCCCGCTCTCGGCAACGGTATACGTCGACTGCAGGGTGTTGCGGACGTGCTGCGCGAGTCCTGCGACGATATCAGGCGTGGGACCTTCGTAGCTGTCGATATGCGACTGAGTCCAGCCTGCGAAGGCGATGCGGGATTCCAGGGTGTAGAGCTAGGTTGTTAGCTGCTGGTGGTAGAGAAGAGAGGGCGCTTGTACCGTTACTCCACCCTTGTAGACTGAGGATGCTCCCGGGCGGGAAAGCAAACATGCGGAGATGATGCCTCCGGCTGCCTGTATCAGTATCAGTATCAGTATCAGATATGAGATGTATCAGATGTATTGTCTCGTACTTGAGACAAGGTGAAAGAGGAGGGCTGCATACTGTTTCGGCCACGGAGATGGTTTCCCCCCGGGATTTGAGGAGATCGGCCACCTCTTTGATCAGAGGGCGCAGGGAGGCAGGGGGGAATTCGTGTGTCATTTTGCTGAAAGAGAATGCGATTGTAGGCGAGACGAGGTGAAAGACGCGGGCTTTGTTGATGATTGATTGTTCTACAGAAGGTCTCGCATGATGAGGCTGATGACTGATGACGACGAGGTGCATTGGTCTTGGCGTCATTGGATGGCATCAACTCGCTGTACATATATAATGCATGACAAAGCGATAGTAAGCTGTATTTGTATCATTCTATCTATATCTCTAGAATCTGCATAACCGCCAACATGCAATCGCACCCGCGCTGTCTCATGCCCAACAACCCGCACACCCAAAGCCATGAGTCGCTGTGCTCCCATCGAGAACCAGACCCGGAACTCCAAGCAAGTGGATTCCATCTCGTTTACAGGTCTCCCACGCCTGTTGTAGCCCCAGTGGAATCTTGCATCCCCTTCCGGCCCGCCTCCAGCCGGTTAGTCGATACACTGTACGAAGCGGCGAACTTCTTCGCAAAGATCCTCAGCACCTTCGGAGAAGAAACTACGGCCATCCGGTCGTATGTCTCGCCAGCTGTGCTAAACGAGCTCTGGAAATGCAAGCTCAATGCGTCGGAGGAAATCGACGTCATCCCTGCTCTGAAGCAGGAGAGGTCGAGATGGGCGCTTCCTCAGAAGTACATCTCCGGCTGGCGGAAGAAGAAGCGTAAGGGTAAGGAGCAAGCGCAAGTCTCAAACCAGAAGAACGCCTCGCACACACGGCTGGACCGTGCAGTGCGTGTTGGATATCGGGATTATGCCAGGCGGGTGAAGCATGATCTCTGGCAAGTTTACTATGCGCGCTGGCCGTCGCAGGAGGACGGGGAGAGCAGCACTGGCAGTGGATGTACCGGGCTGGGTGGGGATCTGAATCGATTGGAGCACTTGCGCAGAAGATTCGAGGCGCTGTATGACGGATTGGACAAGCTCTGTGGCCAGATGCATAACATCCAGTCATGTCAGAGATTTATCGATCAGGCCCAGCTGCTCCTGATCTGTATGAGTGATATCGAAGACTGGTGGCAGCCGACGGACAAGAAAGGCGTGTTTGCAAAGAAACTCACCGGTCGAAGATAGCAACCATACCTGTCAGTATCACCTTGCGCAGCACTGGCCTATTGAACTCGTCCTGCAAACCTAGTCTAAGACCATCCTGTGCGAGGAACTATTTTCAGGGGTGGGGCCTTTATGTTCATGAGTCAAGGTAATTGAAGGACGTAGATTCTTATGAAAATATCAAGCGACCATGACACAGACAGTTGGACCAAACTCTTCCGACGCTTTGTTCAATTGGACAAACCCGGCCAATCTAGAGGAAAACCTGTCAGCTCTAAACGTGGATCAAGGAGTAGGTGACTGACCGTAAATAGTCCTCTCTTTCATCGTCCTCAGGACGTCCACCTCATCTCCCACTCGAATCATCACCTTATCCGCCTGAGGATCCAGGAAGACATATCGCCCAAAGACAGGACTATACTTAGCCCCCTTGTCCACCCTACGATCCTTCATCAACTTCTTCAGAGCACTCCCCGTCTCACCTGTCCCCATCTTCCCAGTCGCATAGTCAACATTAATGCTCTGACACCGCACACAATTCGCCGTAAGCAGCAATCTCGCCGCACTGGCCCCCCGTCCAACCCTCAACTCAGCCCAAAAGTCCTCCTCAAAGGCCGTCGCCGCCCCCGAAACAACAATATTCGGCCGAAACTTGGTCATGTCCATGCACTCGTCTCCCGCGAAGCGCGCAGACAGCTCATCCAGCGACGTCTCAGACGTAAGCAGGTACGGCGCCGTATCCGCGAACGTAATCGACTCGTCCTCTTTGGCTGTCGATAAACACCGCATTAATACCCAGGACAGCAACCCCGCGACAACCGTCGCAGCAACGCCCGGCCAATGCCTCAGCATCTCCTCCGTTGCCGACTGCATCGGCCCTGAAGTCGAGGCGCCAGCCGAAACACGCACACCATTCAGCAGGAGCGTCAACACCGCCAGCCCAACTAGCGAGCGTGTTGAAACCACCGGCTTGTCAACCGCGTGAGCGGGGCTCTTCCCCGGCGCGAAACTCCCCAGGACCCGCCGCGAATGCGGGCCCAGGTAAGCTAGTACCACGCCGTACCCGAACCGCTCGCTGAACCACTCGTTGTACGGATCGCCCATGTCGTACCCTGTCGTTGGGCTCTGGTGCATCTCGATGCTTAATTGTCGTAGACCTCGTATTTCTGGTTGTAAGGGGATCTCTAGCGTTTTCGTGGAGTTGTCATTGAGATGACTGTCCGCTGGTGGATGGTACGTCACGATAATCCGGCCTGGTACGTCTTTCTCTTTATCTGCGTAGATGATATCCGTCGTAAAGAGAGCCATTTCGGGGAAATGGGGGACGTGCATGTTCTTGAGGGTGTATGCGCCATTCTGGCCGGGGATGACCTTGAGAAGCATGAAGCGCCGGTCATATTGGAATCCTGTCCGGGTAAGGGTTGCTTCGGATAAGGGGACACCGCGGAGGGATTTGATGGGGTATGTGTAGAGCTAAGTTTGAGATATAAGTTTGCTTTTCTTTGCAAGGGGTGAAGTACGCCTACCTGGCTGATGTGCATGTCTGCTCTTGTAGTTTTTTATTCGGTTGAACAAGGTTAAGTCAGTATCGGCAATGCCAACGTTGTCTATCTCTGAGAGTTGGAAAACACTCTGCACTGGATATACGAAATGAAATGACTTGGTGGTTGAGATACAAATAAACAGCCTCTCCCGCATTCTCCAACTTAATGCGGAGACGTTATGCCGGCCTATCGGATGCGGGGATGACAGGAATGTTGTTGACAGGGCGCAGCCAAATCGACACATGCAACCTTACTCCATAGATAATCATACCGCCAGTACAGCAACATTATAGAGAAGGAGGAATAAAACTATTCTGGTCATAGATTGAGTTTGTGTTGAATTTTATATACATACATGCATGCATCATAAGCAGACATCTTGGTCATGTTGAACAGCTAACCCGCCAAAAGAAGCATCTCAAAATATCATCTCATTAAATTGCAGCAAGGTATACTTTTATTCATCCCAAGGAAGGCTGAAGGTGCCCACCCAGTCTTCCACCTCCTTTCTCAGCAGCACGATCTCGGGGATCTCCTCGCCCTCACCAACGTAGTCGAGGAAGGCCTTGACTGTGTTGGGGTTCTTGACTCCCTTGGCCGCAGCACTCTCCTTGGCAGCCTTGTCCAGTTTCTGGGTGATGATCACGGCCCGGTCCACAATGTCGGCGACACGACGGAAGTCCTCAGGCTGGAAGCCACGAGTGGTCATGGCAGGAGTTCCCAGCCGCAGACCGCCGGGCTTCAGGGCGGACTGGTCGCCAGGGACGGTGTTCTTGTTGCTAGCCACGCCGCAGAGCTCGAGGACGCGCTCAACACGGGCACCGTCGACTCCGCGATTCTTCAGGTCGACAAGGACCAGGTGGTTGTCCGTGCCGCCCGACACGATGTTGTAGCCGAGACCGCCATTGTTGATTGGGCCACCCAGTCTTTCCGACAGCGCCTTGGCATTGGCCAAAACGGTCTCCTGGTAGGCCTTGAATTCAGGCGATTGAGCCTGCTTCAAGGCGACGGACAGAGCAGTGATGGTGTGGTTGTGAGGACCACCCTGGTGACCAGGGAAAACAGACGCGTTGATGAGGTTCTCGAGATCGTACATCTCCTTGTTGCCCTTCTTGTCCGTCCGGCGGACGCCCTTGCGGTAGAAGATCATGGCACCGCGAGGACCGCGCAGGGACTTGTGGGTTGTGGTTGTCACAATGTCGGAGTGAGGGAAAGGCGAGGGCAGCACACCGGCGGCTACTAAGCCCGAGATGTGAGCCATATCGCTCAAGAGGTATGCACCAGCGGCGTCAGCGATCTGGCGCATGCGGGGGTAATCGATAAGCCGGCTGTAGGCCGAAGTGCCGGCGATGATGAGCTTGGGTCGGTAGAGCAGAGCCAGCTTCTCCGCCCCGTCGTAGTCAATGAGGCCAGTGGATTCATCCAGGCGGTAAGGCAGAGTCTCGAAGTATTTGGAAATGAAAGAAATCTTCTTGGTTGGAGTTTGGTAACCGTGCGACAGGTGACCACCATGGGGCAGATCCAGGCCCATCAGACGGTCGTGCGTGTTGAGGACGGCGGAGATGGCATAAAGGTTAGCCGGAGATCCGGAGAGAGCTGTAGGAGTTAGTTCGTTACATCTAAGTATTTTACTAGAAACTTACGCTGTACGTTGACACCCCATTCCTCGGGGTGGAGTCTAAAGGTCTCGAGGGCACGCTGCTGGCACAGTCTCTCGGACTCGTCGATGAACTCGTTTCCTCCATAGTATCTCGCACCGGGGTATCCTTCAGAATATTTGTCTGGGGCCAGTTAGTTTCACCCTTGTAGAACCGACAGCAGCGGACTGACTTTGCATCACACTTCCCAGCGCATCGAGAACGGCTTGTGACGTAAAGTTCTCGGAGGGGATGAGGTTGATGAAATGCTTTTGGCGTTTTTTCTCCTGCACCAGTATGAGTGAATATGTTCAATTGACGCCCGGGCAAGGTCAGTGCACCTTTTGCAGAATGTTGTAGACAGTCGGGTCTTCCTCCTCTAGGGATGCGGAGAGCAACTGTACGAATGACATCAGCACATTGTCCTAGGAACAAGTCAATGAGATAGAGCGCACATGTTGCTGGCCATCACGGCTGGATGAGGATACGCTCCGCCATTGCAGATTCCTGGATGCAGCAGTGGGAGTCTGAAGCTGGAAGCCCGGACGGCGGGCGGTGGTGATAGCAGTGATAGCTCTGGGGGAGCTTCCAGATCGCGGGATGAGGCGCGAGGCCTGTCGTCCGCAACGACTCAGAGACATTGTTGGGCAGAGATTCAGCCTAACGTCGCTATGGATTGCAGACAGTGAGAAGGGAAGAGTCAACGAAAGAAAATAATGCAAGAAGAACGGGTGATATAACAATGGCACAGCCGATGGTTATCTCTTGATCCATCGGACAACGGTGTTCTTGATACGGGCGACTCCGTTGCCCGCGGAAAGCTGTTAGCCGCTAATCCGTTCTGGGATGCCGCACCCCGATTGGCTGATAAGGCGGAAGAGGATGTTCCACTCCGAGCACTCGCTTACGGCATTGTTTTTTTTATCTCCGCCGGCATTCTCGCAGCTTTCTCCTCTTCTTTTCCCTCTTTTCTCTTCATCACACAACTAAATCCAAGATGAAGAGATGGCGTTTACGGCTTTTTCAGTTCTCGTGGAAGGGACGGCTTCTGGCTGGCTTTTCCCGGGCGATGCTGATATGTCCCGCGCCCATTCACCATCCATGAGGGGCAATGAACCGTCTGATTGGATCTGTGTGCAAAGCTGGGATGACTGGATGAGTTGGGCATTTATGATGTGTTTTCGAGGCCTACGTGTACGAACATATCGAGATAGAATGAACGAATTCAATCGTCTTCCCCTCCAGCAGGTCCTGTATGACGACCAGAGTATGTGTAATGTGGGAGAAGACTCGAACAAGTCGAGGCTTGTGCGAGGTGAGACTTCGGTCTATTGAAACTCTGCAACATGCACCACGAAAATCCGAGGCAGGATGAAAGTATCTTGACTGTAGGAATACTACGTGGCTCTGCAAGGAGCCAGTACTGTAACTTCAATAAGCTGCATATGAAATTGGGAATCATAAAACTCTGATTTCTCGAGATCCGAGCGAGCTTGAGAGCGTCAAGCACAGGCGAGGAAAGGAGGAGACAGCTCTTCTGGGAAATGATTCTCAGGGCGGGAGCGGGAGGTTGGAACAGTAGTCAGTAGGAACCGTGATCGACGAGGTATCTATTTACAGAGTGCATACATAGTACAGAGTAAGAATCGCAGATGCCCCTCTACAGTCAGGACTCAAAAGTCAGCACTATTAGGCTAAGAGCCTCGACTCCTTCTGAACCCCAGAGATGGGTTCTCTAATACTCAAACAGGCATGCGAACACCGGCTCGACTGAGGGATCATTTGACCAGTTCAGGGGAAATTCAGGGCCAAAAAACGTGGAGATCTGATTGTATAGAGCAAAGTGCGTGTATCTACTGTTTCTCCTGTCTACTCTACTGAAGACTCTTCTTAAAATGATAAATCCACGCACTGAACACGAGACTAGTCTCACAGACTAACATTAGGGCCGTCCACCACATTAACTCTGTCTGTACTAGACTGCAAGAGGGGCTTCGTCTCCTGCGCTCCTTATTCGAGTAAATTTAGATGTTTAATCTCCTGAGTCTGAACTAGATCCTGGTCCTAATTCTTAGGTTAACTCTAGGCTGAATACTTCAGGGCCCGTCCATCCTCCCTCCAGACTTCCTTTTCTTCTTTTCTCTCTTTTCTCCGCCAACTGCTTCACTCGCTCTCTCCAACTGCCCCGGTGTTATACCGAGTACATTCTTTTACAGACACTTACTTGGATTTAAATCCTAGTCGCTCTTTATCTATCAACCTTACCACATCAAATTCAATCTCAATAAAATCATCAAAATGCGTTTCTTCGCTGCTGTTCTGGCTACCCTCGCCGTGGGCGCTATCGCTGCCGACTCCGTTGCGGATGAGGAATACAGCACCGTCATGGTCACCGAGTACACCACTTACTGCCCCAAGGCCGCTTCCACCCCCGTTCCCGAGGCTTCCTCCAGCGCTGTACGTCTGTCTGTCATATAAGAAAAGTGAGGGATGCTAATATGTGCAGGTCCCCTCCATCACCGTCTCCAACGGCGTGACCTACTCCATCTCTCGGCCCCTGATCACCTCTACCATCACCCGCTGCAACAAGTGGTATGTCTTTTCTCTCAGAAATGAATAATTGAAGAAGACGATGCTGACTGACGGATGTAGCCCCTCCTCCACCCCCCTCATCCACACCCCCACTCCCTCCAGCAGCTCCATCGTCGTCGTCCCGACTTCCCGTCCTGTCATCCCCTCGGGTGCAGGCGCCCAGTCCACCGGCACCCCTGTTCCCACCACCCCCGTCACTCCCCTGGCCACCGGTGCCGCCTCGCGCGCTGCCGTCGGTGCCGGCGCGGGTCTGGCCGGTGTTTTTGCCCTGGCTGCTTACCTCCTGTAGGTAGCTGTTGGTGGACTCTGAGCCTTGGCGTGGGGCCTTTAGGTCAGCTGGATAGGGGGTTGTTGAGTTAATTGATTGAATTGTTTGGTTTGGTTGCTTGAGTGAGCTGAGTCTACATTTCCATGGAATTGAATCGGATTCGGATTCAATATACATACCTTTAGTACAGGGTTGCGCTTTCGTTCGTCTGTGCCCCGGGCGATGAAGGCGAGATACCACTAGCGTTTTACTATTACTAGTACCCCCTTTTTCCTTTTCTTTTTTCTCTTGACTTCATGATTATTGATTTGTTCTATACGATCGATACCTGGTTTTATTAAGCATGGATTACTTTTGGTTTGACTTGACTTGACGTGAATCGTATCCTCGTATGGCCAGGGAGTAAGTCGTGACTGTGGTTATAACTTCGCCTTTGCGGCAAAGTATTCTCGTACCCTCTCCCGCGCAACTTCCACCACCTCTGCGTCCTCCACCGTCGGCGGCACATTCACAGGAGCATCAAAGTCCCCCCGCACCCCATTCTCCACCAACTCGCGCAGCACCCGCCGCAGCGTCTTGCCGCTGCGCGTCTTCGGGATCATCCCCCGCCCCTGGATGATCCCTCCCAGCGAAGCGATGGCCCCAATTTGCTCGCGCACCAGTTGATTCACAGCCCGAAAGAGCTCCGCGCTGGGACGGGCGGGAAGCGATCCCGATCCCTTCAGCTGGATGAATGCAAATGGGAGATGGCCCTTGAGCGGGTCCGGCATGCCTACCACGCTGGCTTCGCCAATATCCGGGTGCGACAGGATGGCTTGCTCGATGGCTCCCGTGCTGAACCGGTGCGCGGCCACGTTGATGATGTCGTCGGACCGCGACATGATGTGGATGTACCCGTCCTCGTCGATCATGCCTGCATCGCCGGTGTCGACCCATCGGCCATTGAACCGTTTGAGGTATCCTTTGTAGAACCGCTCGTCGTCATTGAATAAACTAGTAAAAGCCGTCGGAGCCAGGGGCATCGCCATGACTATGTTCCCCATCGTCCCGCGCGGCACCTCCCGCCCTTCATCGTCGACAGCGCGAACGTCAAACCCGGGCATAGGCAGTCCGGCTGATCCAGGTCGCACGGCTAGCGGTTTGGAATCCTGATTCGGTTGCCGCTGGTCGACCAGGCCTGCTGCGCTGTTCAGCGCTAATCCAGAAATCGGCGATCCGGATTCGGACGACCACCAGTTATCGATCACCATTGCCCCCGGCGCCGCATGCTGGGTCAGGAGCGCCTGATACGCCTGGACGATGCTCGGCTCGCTTCTCTCGCCAGCGAGAAATAGAGCCTTCAGATGCCTTAGTCCCCCGCGGCGTGCAACCTGCAGGAAGTACCTGTTGTCCGGATCGTCCTTGCGGATTGCTCGAATGGCCGTGGGCGCCGTAAAGAGCACCTTGACCTTGTGCTCCTCGACAATCCGCCAGAAGGTGCCTGCGTCGGGTGTCCCCACGGGTTTTCCTTCGAACAGCACCGTCGTGGCACCCACCAGCAACGGTGCATACAGAATATACGAGTGACCGACCACCCACCCGATATCCGAGGCGCAGAACATGACATCCCCTGGCCCGTGGATATCAAACAGATACTTGATAGACAAATGGAGTCCTACTGCATGGCCCCCTGCTTCTCGGAATACTCCTTTCGGCAATCCAGTCGTCCCTAACCACAGATCAGCAGCGTTACATTGCCCCACAAACCAGGACGCATACCACTCGTATAGATGATATACAACCCATCAGTGCTCTTGACCGGCACTGGGCCCGCCTTGACTCCGCGCATCCGAGCGCTCTTGACCAGCCGCTGCCAGTTGTGCTGCCCGCCCATCTTGTCCGGATTGTTCCACCGCAGCTGGTCCCGCTGCCAGATAATCGTCTTGGACGGCTTGAAGCTGCTCGCCGCTATGGCCCCCTCGACCAGCGGCCGATACGACACGGGCCCCTTGGACCCTTCAATCCCGCACGACGCCGTCATGATTACTCGCGGCTTCGCGGCCTCAATCCGCTGCGCAAGCGACTTTGCCGCGAAGCCGCCGAAAACGGCCGAATGGATGGCCCCTAGCCGGGTGATGGCTAGCGCTGCAATCAGCGCCGCGGGGATCATAGGCACTGTCGTGGTTTCAGCTCTACCTTCGTGACAGTTCAACGGTGAATTACATACTGTAGATGATCACCACATCTCCCTTCCTCACTCCTTCCTCCCTCAACACCCCAGCCAGCACCTCCACTTCATCCAGCAATTGGTTATACGTATACTTCTCCTTGATGCCCGTCACCGGCGAGTCCCAGATAATCGCCACATTTTCCCCGCGGCCGGCCGCCACATGCCGATCCACACAGTTGTACGTGGTCGAGATCTCGCCGTCAGGGAACCAAGCCCAGTGCTCGTGCGTGACCCCGCTAGGTAGAGTTTTGGGGTGTCGGACGAGCGTCTGCGAGGGCTTCTTATGCCAGTGCAGCTGGGTCGCGTGATACGACCAAAAGCTTTCGGGGGAGTGGAGGGACCGAGCGTGGACAGTTTGTTGGGTAGACATTCTCCCTTCCTCTGCTTTGATGCGCAGGAATGATTGTGCAAGGTTCGATGACCAGGGGAAGCAGAGAAGAGACAAGGGAATAAAAGTGATACGGGATGGCTGCTACAATGTGACAAAAGCACAAAGTATAAATGCACTATAAATGCACGCAGCACTACTCCGTAGTTAAACCAAACCAGAGGAGTAGATGGATAGCAGAAGAGATTCACGGAGGAAAGGAGGTCGAACGGAACGAACCGTCCTCATGCAAGGTGACGCTGCAGGTGAGCTGTAAGTTAACCTAGACCAAAGTCAAAGTGTCCATGCCGGGATTCGTTTAGACTCGGCAATAAGTAAGCAAACATGTGTATGAACTCCGACAGGGGGTTCATTGCTCCAGCCCCCATGACATTTGAGCCATTAATGATGGGTTTTTGATTCGACAATCGATGTGGATGAAGTGAAGTTGTGGGGAAGTGGACTGATACTACGTCCTTGACAGGGTGGATGAAGCCGAGGATGAATGAAGCTTTCCCCGCACGGAATGTCCGTTCAGCATCCGGAATGGTACGTGGTACAGTTGTAGACCTGTTGAAAGAGGACCCAGATGAAGCTTACTTACCGTCCACTGGATCGATCAGATTTGGACAAAGGTACCTAGTGGGTGACTATACAGCATCTCCTGACTCCGAACCTTGTATTCGTCGCCACTTCTACGCCGGGCAATCGCTCTTGGAAAAACTCATAGAACTGAATAAATAGGTGTCTTTATTTTAGATCTATTTGTGTCAACGAACTTTTTGTTCCTTATATTCGCAAATAATGCACCAGGGAAAAAAAAAAGAAAAAAAGAACAACTCAAAGCTCAGCCGTAGGGTATCATATCGAAATGCCTGCTAAACGGTCGACTGCTTCAGCGAAAACAACCATACGTCTTCTTCCCTTCGATCCGGCCGTCGGTCACATTCCTTGCTTCGTCCACACCTGTCTGTAGTAGAGACCATCTTTCTGACATTCACATCTTAGACCCCAGCCACGCAAAAGATTGGTCCTGGGTCCAGGTGGCTGGAATGAACCACATCCCCGAGGCTGGAACCGAGCAACTGCAAAGGGGTCAAAAATAATTATCCTGGGTGCACGAGAGAAGAAAAAAAAGTCTATAATCCCCGCTGCTTCTGAGATTCCAGCCTCTCCCATATAACGGAAAGGAAATCTTATCCAAAGGCGACCCTCCAGGGTACCGAGGAGCATGGAGCATACATCAAGCATCTCCATAAAACCGTATGTGCGTTATCCAACACAGGTAGAGTAGAAGAGAGGCGAGGAAAAATGTAAAGGAGGAAAGGGACGAGAAATGACCGCCCAGTCTATAGTCCAGAGACCGGTAAGACGTTCATGCAGCCAATATAAACAGATAGAAGATATTGCCATGGAGCAGGCTCACATGGATGTCGTGGACGCTTGGAGTGGACGAAAGTGAAAGAGGTGGAATGCGAATGATTAGCATTCCTCATAGGATGACGCACTTGATGCCACCTCGGTGTCTGGAACGGTCGGGTCGGAAAGATTTGGGATACTCAGGACCGGCATCGCGATCGCGCATGGGACCCAAGCCGGTCGGTCGACGATCCTGGGCTCGTCCTCCCTGCTGCTGTTGCCGTTGCTGTCGGAGCATGCGAACGACATCGTAAAAGGCTTTCTCCACGTTGATGCAGTTTTTGGCGGACGCCTCGACGAATTCGCAGCCCAAGTCCTTCGCCAGGGCCTGTCCTTCCTGCGCCGAGACCGCTCGCTCCACTGCTTTGTCGCTCTTGTTGCCGACAAGCATAACGGGTACAGGGAGGGGCGGACCCGAAGGCGTGTTCATGGGCGATCCCAGATAGCTGGCTCCGGACGGCGACCCAGAGTGGGCTGATTCCTTGACCATCTTGATCTGGTTGTAGAATTTTTGTATGCGCGAGAAAGAGGCGCGCGATGTGATGCTGTAGACAAGCACGAAACCTTCGCCGTCGCGAATCCACTGATCTCGCAAGGCCGTGTATTCCTCCTGGCCCGCGGTGTCCAGCACTTCCAACATGCAGGATTGCTGATCGATCACAACTTGTTTCCGGTACGAGTCTTCAATCGTGGGATCGTACGTTTCGACGAAATGATTCAAACAAAGCTATTTAGAATGAAAATGTTAAGTCGAGAGTTCAGTAACGGTGTCATCAACCGTCAAGACAGAGATGGAGGGCTAACCTGGATCGTGAGCGCGGTCTTGCCGACACCACCGTCTCCCAACACCACCAATTTGTACAACGTCATTTTTCCCGACATGGCGACTATATCGCACCCGTAGGTAACCGAACGATCAAAAAATAGTTTAACAAATATTTTTTTTTGTTAGGAGGGAAAAAAGAATAGAGGAAGACTGGGTACGAGGCGAAGAGGAAGGGGAGAGAGAGGGGCGAAGAGAGAAGAGAAAGCTATGAATGCTCCACGGTGGGCACGGACGCGGATAACGGAGTGTTGCSAGACACGGCGACTGGGGGTCCAGCGCAGGAACTTAAAAGAACGGCTATTGTGGTAAAGTTAGTGCGGTCTATTAGCCACCGGAAGAACCGTCGTTGCTCTCTGGCCGCCCAAGCACATGCGCAGTCCACAATCCACACCACAACACGAGGCCCCACGGGAGCAAAAGAAGTGGAAAGAGAGACATGACATACCTTGGGGCCCTTGGTTTGCGTTTATGACCAGCGAATTGAAGCGAGAATTGTCAAAAAGCCCTGAAGCTTTCCGGTCGCAGTATAAGCTCGTCGATCACAGGCTCAGGAGTAAGATAGTACGAGACAGAAAAATTTTGGACTCGAGCAGAAAACCCGAGAGCCCCAGCTGCCAACAACAGTATCTGCAGATATCCTTGCCACAGCGTGTTTGATAGTCTTAGCAAAGGACAAAATGCGGGTTTGCCAGTGCTTCCGATGAGTAGTGACACAGAGGGATGTTCTGCCAATATATCTGTTGTCCCTTTTTCTGAGGGGGAAATGCCTGAGATTGATTCCGCCACGCAAAAATAGCAGAGTTGAAGCGGATCCAATTTGGAATCAGAGTAATCAGGAAGTGAGAGTCCAAGGGGTGTGAGGTGGGATATCTTTCCTCTGTTCTTTTCCTTTCTTTTTTCCCTTTATACTCCTTATCTTTTAGGGAGGGGGAGGGGGAAAGCTGCACAGGCGATCGAGCGCCAGAGGACCAAGGATAAAAGGCTTGGCCAGCGATACTGGGAAAGATAGTGAGGAGAGAAGCAAAACGATAGATCGCTTATGAGAAACAGGAGAAGAGGAAAAGGTACAGATAGATGAAGGAATAGATACAGGGGAAGAAATAATGATAATAATAATGAAAAAGGAGGGAGAAAAATCGCAACAAATAGCGATTAATTATTATGTAGACTATTTTATTACGGAGTACTGAGGCACGTTCTCTCTTCCCCCTCTCTCTCATAATCCGATGTAGTTAAGCCATGACCTACCTAGAGTAGTTAGTAGAAGTCCTACGGCTTTGTATTAGCAAGATACTTGGATTGATGTTTGACTAGGGTAGGTATAATATAGCGACACTAGGCAAGGACAATAGATGAATGAAGCAAAGGCGAATAGGGAAAATGTTGTGTCCATTCTCCCATGTCGGAACGGCACCTATGAAGTACTTCGTAAGAAGGTTTCCCTCTCTGAATCAATTGATAGATCTGATACCCATAACACGCATCCTGAGGTTGAATGGAGACAATTGTGTGGCGTCTCAGCTTGTCAATGCAGGACTATGCTCGAAGTATACTCGTCTAGAAGGCCTACAACGGGTATATGGTATAACACGAATCATTTTCAAGGAATTTCACGTCAAGTAATTGTTCTGTCATCATCAGACTTTTGTACTGTGATGAAGATCTGATTCAGGTGAGTACAGACGTATCCTCAGCTTTGATTCTCTGACATTTAAGCGAATCGATAGTAATGGAATCCGCGAGGTACCTGACCATCAATACGATGCGCATTGCCCACGAGTTCGACTCATCTCACCGCAATACCCTTCATGATGTGATACTTACGATTCGAAATGCCCTGTTGCTCCCCCTGAGTCTTTGATCACGACCTGAAAGTGAAAGTTTTGCCAGTCTTAGCCTCGTCTCAGATCTTCAAGGAAACATGCCCACTTTCGACTGAAGACAGTTTCGGCTACACACCAAGTGGGCGGATGGCCACACTAAGACTCCCCACACCAGACCCAGTTGGCAATTGGCATCAACTCAATTCGCGTTGTTTAGGCTTCATCTTCCTACAAAGTCCAGCGGTAAGCTTCCGAGTGATACAGCGGAGGACAGTGACATGAACTTAGACATCCGGCTGTGCACCAATACGGAGCGCTCCTAGAGTCCCAAAGCGTGTTGATGGAGCTCGAATGGCAATCTGCAGTGGCAATCAAAATGCCATCTACAACTAGTCTCGCAAGTTGCATCCCTAGACTATTCAACGGGGAAGGCAATCGAACATTCCGCGGCCCCCTGGCTACTCGCTAAAATTCCATCTTCCTGATCCCTGGGACTCCTTATGCGCGGCGCCCCGCTGGCAATATGGCAGTTGCATTTAGAGTTCGCAGTGTATGCAGTATGGCAGTATACTTGAGACTATGGAGGTAGCCAGGTGGGGTAGCATAATATCGAGTCCTACGAGAACATATGCTTGAATATGATCTTTTTATTGCGGCGTTGCGATTATGAAGGTATATTAGGTGAAATATGCAGAGAGTCCAGGAACGTCATCGCGGGATCTGTGCCTGAATTCGGATATCAAAACGATGCTCCTTGCGAATAATCCCGCAACCCTAAAGGTAGTATACTCAACCTTCTAGAATGGCCTTGTTCTTGGCTCAAGGATAGTCAGAGATTTACACTTTAGCCTCTGAGCGATTCAGGTTAAGGGGGAGGGGCACTCGACAACCTGACAGTTCATGTCAGATATTCCTAGGTATCAGTTAACATTGACTGTTGTCCTGGTTTCAGTTGATTTACTACGAAGACACTCCGTACTCCAAGTACTGCACTCCTGTATGAACTGAAGTTGTATCTATCCGTAGAGACTTACTCTCGACTATTTGCCACTGCCCTGGCCCTGGCCCTTTCCCACGTGGGTTAAATGCACGATAGACGGTACTACTGCACAATCCGACCTAGCGCCTTAGGTATCAATCTTACCTTGTATGATTGATAACTGAGTCTGGAAGTATCCCGAGCTCGTAGATTGATTCCTCCGTTGGATACGACAGTAGATCACCGTCATCATGGCATCATATTTCTATTGATGGATATCATCTGGATTTCGGAAGGAACAGCCATGGATCAACCAAGGGGCACTAAAGTGACTAAAACCCGGAGCCCGAGTAGCCGCCGGAGGAGGTTCAGGGGGCCGTCAGTGCCCGTCACATTATCCATCAATAATTCATGACATCGACTGACTCGTCTCCGACTAGCAGATGGGTAATTTCTCCGGGGTTTATCCAGTAAGTCGGGTAGGTCTGATAGTATTGCATGTCTCTATATTCTATACCAGTTCACTACAGATAAACAGTGAGACAAGCTATGTTAATAGGTAAAGTACTCACCCAAGATCATGGCAGCTGTCTTGTCAGGAAGAATTCCAAAGATCAAACCCATCGCCTATCGCAATATTCATCCGCTCGGAACGCCCCGCTCAACCAGAGTACCTGGCAAACTTGGCATATCTAGCGGCGCAGTGTGCTCTGTGCAGGATCAAATCAGAACCAAGATGAGAGACCAGTATCGCGCTAACTATTCCTCCATCCATGGTTGTCGCTTTGGCGGTGCGCCGCGGTGGTGATATCGCCCGTTTCCCCTGCCTCTTTGGGGGCTAGTGGCTACCTGGGACTGGGTCGGATGGATCTAGACCGTCGACGGTTACCTTCTACTTAAAGAGGGGAATTGGATAGGTAGTAGCTTGGCAGGGTTGCAGTGCATAAGATGAAGCATGAGGTAGATTGGGGGCTGGATGGAGTGACTGGAAGATGATTCCGAGTAGAACCAGATATGGACATAATATTCACCAATGGGAAGAGCACTCTTCCCCATGATCCAAGGTGCTGTACCTTTTTGCTAGACGAAAAAAGCAAACATCCACGTTTTGCCTTACGAAGAAGCCCTCGCTCAGCTTCTAGTGGCATTCTACGCCAATCACTGACTCGCGGCCATACACGCCTACGTTACTATTACTGGGATCAAGGTTCTTCGCGACGTTTCTCGAATACGAATGACGCTGTACCTGATCCTCGTTTAACGCGGAGACCGCGGGGAAAATGTCGATTAAAGTCAAGGTATTGCCGATTGCGTATGTCACCTGCGATACGTGACTGGCCTATCTACTATCTACACTTGACTGACCTCTTGCGAAGGCTAGTCCTCCAACGGTAGGATGTCTGGCCCAGGCCCTGCAGTTGTTCCTCGGTCGCCTTCTGATACCCGATTTTATACTAGCCTGGTCAGCATGGCCCTCGTGGGCCAAAAAAGCTCACCAGATCAGAAAAGTCGTCTTCTTGGACGGCCCTCGTGTTCTGGCCCATTGGTCGTAGTGTAACTGCCAGTACCAGCGATCAATTCGCGAATAGTTATGCCGGATCATTCTGAGATTGCATCGGAAGTTCAGGTAATATGCCACGTCGAAGCGAGCAATCGTCGTGTACTGCCGGATATCCGCCCTCGGTGATGTTCGCCCCGAACAGATACGGCTGGTGACCGGGCTGTCCGAGATGCTCCTCGACCCGGTTCAGCGACTCGAACAACTGGTGCAGGKTCGCACGGTACGCTGCCTGCGTCGTGGCGAACCTGGTCTTGTACACCCCGTTGACGATCTTGTCGTACACCCAGTCGTTCATGGCGTCGATGTCGGCTCGCAGAGGCGCGGGATACAGTCCACCGCCGGGCTTGTTGGCCTCGCGCATCGCATAGGGCAGCAGGAGATGGTCAAACTTGGCGTAGAACATGCGGATGATCTCGCTGCTTCATTGTTGACGATCGTTTGGCGCTGTTTATCCCAGAGGACCGGGATGGCCCTCGTACGGCGATCCACTTTGAGATAGAGCTCCTTGAGCGCTTGAATCCGTACAAAGGGTCCCTCTCCGCAAACCCAAACTGGCCAGAGAAGAACCACCCGTGCGGGCCCTGCCCCGGTCCAGTACCACCAGCTCGATGATGTCTTCGAGTCCCTTGAGGATGCGCGCGATGTTGATGCGGTGCGCCCAGGGACAACCGTACCCCAGGTGCAGCACGTAGCGGTCTGTCTGTGTGGAGAACTGCAGAATGGGCCACTCGAAACGAACGAGCGGAATGTGGATGGCTTACGACGAAACTGTCCGTCGGCATCGGCGTGTTTGTAGATTTTGGGCTGTCTTCATTGTCAGCAAGGGTAATGCGGAAAGTATAGATGCGCTCCTGGTACGTCATGTTCTCTTATTTGGTCCACGCATCAGCATCCTGATGAACGCTGGGATACAGTTGAGCCTGCTGCCTGCTGAAGACAGGCTGACAAAATCGGATGTCACCATCTTAGGGTCAACGGAAGTGCGGAATAATGGCTACAACCAACCCCAGTATGTCGCAAATGATGCAATAGAATTGACCATGAGTACTCATCAGGCATAGTGTACATATAACATCATTGGAATCTAGACCTTAGCCTCGGTATCAATTCCAAACTGCCTGGCAAGCTCAAGAAACCCATCGCAGGTTGCATCAATCCAGATATCAACATAGCCCTCCTTCCGTGCCTGCTCCACGTCCAACGTCTCCTCCTTCAGACGCTCAACATAAATAGTCTGAAACCCGCAGGCTTTGGCACCCTTCAAATCCCTCAGATGCGCCGCCACAAGCGCACACTCCCCGGGCTCCACTCCGAATCTCTCCGCAGCCCCGCCGTAGACTTTTGGCGACGGCTTGTACGCCCCAAAGTGCTCTGCACTGAGCACCTCCGTGAAGGGCAACGAGGCGTACCGACAGAGATCCTCTAGCAGCGCCACATTCCCGTTGGACAAGGTGCAGGTGCGAAACTTGCGGTTCAGGAGCTCCAGGCCGCGAACGGTATCCGGCCACGGGGTGAGCCGGTGCCAGCTCAGCGCGAGATCCCATCTCTGGGCGTCGGTGAACAGTGTCTCGAGACCGTGGGCTTGGAGGAGCTTGAGGAGGTATGAGTAGTGATGCTCGTCGACGGAGACGAAGGGCTTTGAGGGATCGTGGCTACGGGTGAAGTGGCCATATGACTCGCGCCATTCCTCGCTTATGCCGAGCCAGTCTGATTGAGTCATTGACGAGACTTTGGCGCGCACGGCGTCGGAGAGCTCCTTTGTTGGGTCTTGGAGCGCGTTTTGTGCTGCGTCATAGAGAGCTTTGGAGACGGGGGTGCGCCATTCGACGACGGTACCAAAGACATCGAAGAAGAGGACTCGGGGGGTAGTTTGGGATGGCATTGGTGACTCGGTAGTTCATGAATTCCGATAAATACGGTGGTGATTCAGCCACAATCCAATCTCACACGAGTATGGAATATTATGAGGGATCAACATGATTGTTGATATTTATGGTGATAGTCAAGAGTCAGAAAGCATACCCCGCAAAGGCGCCATATTGCCTAACGCCGAGAGCGGCGTGCCAGGTCAGGATAAACGTTCAGCCTGAGGCCTACCGGTGACTCAGAGGCCGAGAGAGATTGAGAAAATCGAGCGATATCCGAAGCATCTGATAGAATCCACTCAACGAATGAGAGAATCAAAAGGAAGAATAATGAGGCGATTCAGTTGCGGTAGGAACTGGGTGTGATGACTCTGAACTATAGTTGACAACTAGATGAGCATGTGGATAAATCACATCATCACATAGTCCATTGCTTCAGATAGATCAATGGTCATCCTATTATTAGAGTCTCAATCAATTCTCAATCAATTATCCTGGACTTTGACAGCTGCAGTGTGATGATCATCAACGGCTGCACATGTGTGATCAAATTAGTGCAAGGTAGTTGAAGCCTCGAGCTGACACCTCGGTAATTTGATACTCAGGCTCAAGATGTGGCAATTCAGTACTCCGTACATGTCTAAGAGCTTTTCTCTTAGAATAAATAATTGTTGGGTTATATTTGGTAGGGAGACTATCTATTCCGGAGCATAGCAATCATGTGGAGCAATTGAAGTAGTTGGGGGCTTTTGTGTATGGACCTGTCATCTCTCAGAAAGAATGTCTTTTCTTTGTTGTTCTTTTTGTCAAAAGACAAAAGTACAACCCCTGAATGAAAAGCTCCAAGCCAACGCTACTAATGCTAGACTAATTAATTGCCGTGGAGTCACTAACGACGCCGGGCTAAACTAAGCAGTCTAGCTGGATTATTGCAGAGTACCTTAGCAGACTTTTGTCAAGTTCTAACTTTTTGGTCTTTCCAAGACATCACGTTCTTCTGCATTGGATAACTAAGGACCGAGGCCAAGGACGACTACGACTGCAAAATCGATACTATGTAGTACTACTGACAACAGAAAATATATGTGCTCACAGCTCATGACCGAAAGTGCTACTTTTGTCATTGTCTCTGAACTCATAGAACACTCAATGCCCCAGACTGATGAGATAGAGTACCTCTGCGTCATATCACGAATCCAAGGACAATAGGAAAAGGGGCCTGAGCAGGGACCACTTAATCTATGAGGGTCGAATGAGTTTCTTCCTTCAGCCTATGAAGTTATACTATCATGAACACAGCTGATTTCCGTCTCAATCAACCAATCTCAAAGCAGTCAAGCGCTCCGTAGTAAGTTCAGTTTTGAGCCCAGAGGAATAAAGCCAAGAACCAAAAGCTGGGACGCGGCCCGTTTGTGTTTGTGTACCTCTCCTGTATCCTATCCAAGGAAGCGACTCGGGTGTTCCCTCACCTTCCGAGTTTTGCCCTCTGCCTGTATCACCTGTTTTGTTATGATGCTGATATCGAATTGTATGATGGTGGTCAGTAGTGTACAGCATTAATTGGGTATCATTATTACTACCTTACTGACCACGTCTTGCATTCGTCTGCAGCGCTGCATCTCCCGCAGTCGAAACTCAAACATTAAATTTGATCCAGTAAACCAATTGGATGCTCGATCGCACGCGACAACCTAGTGGAAATCTAATACGTACTGCACCCCTGTAGTTCGCTACCATAATGCTCGTGTTTAAACCTACCGCATGCTCGGATTCAGGGATATCACTCCGTACTGAAACACGGACCAGAGGCTATGCCGATCTTCTTGAAAAGCAAACGCAGGGTCTAGATATCTGTGATGATATCTTTCTCATGGCGTGGTTTACATGATCGTATCTCCCGTTTCGCGTCGTATGATCCCCCTGTCGATCAATAATAATGACTGGATGGTTCCGTGTATTCCCTCCGAGAGTTTAGGGGACCGTATCCATTTGCCGTAATACCCTTGAACAAAACGACGACACAGAAGAGGGAGAACTTGGACAAGAGCTTTCATATATATGGAGTAGACGAGAATTCATTATTAGCATCACATCACGTCCAGGTACTTGAATGGACACTCAATTCGCTGGTTTAGAAAGTCCATCACCAGTTGAGTAGAGTTCATAGTAGTTCATACTATAAGTGAGTCAAGAGATTGATGATTTTGAGAACCAATTTCCCCTAATTGCCTAAGCCAACTACCTTACGGAATCTACTCCGTAGGTACCTTACGTAGCTACTCTGTAGACGTGAGGTAATAATAATAAGAGAATACCTTACGTAGGTACTGTACCATTTCATTATTATGTATTGCATGGGCTAAGGTATGATCAGAAACAGAGTACAGCATGGTAACCACGATACATACACAACCTTTGCCTGCCAGCGTCTCCTTTTCCCTTTCTCCCTTCTTCTCATCTGAAGGCTGAATTAACGCGCATGTCTCATATCCACTTTTGCTTTTTTACTTTTTTTCTATTGTTCCCTACGGACGATTAATCATCTTTATTATTACCTAGTTAGTTATTATCACTTCTTTCTTCTCCCAACAATGGACAGGACGCGACCAACATTGAATGATAGCCAATACCAGCCTAGTCCTATCAATTTTCCGTCCGTTTTGATCCGTCGTCTCTAGCCTCTATCCAATAATCCACCTACGCATCCATCGATCCGATACTTCCAGTCGATATCAGTTATTCCAGTCTAGGCTGCCCACCTACAGCTCTGGTGGGGTCCGGTATTATTGTGCTCCTCAACGCTTCCACTAATTGGATTACCGTCCTTTATTACTTTCATATGGAGTGCTCCGTAGTACCAATGCTACTAACCACGATGGTGAGTAGTACCCCATCAGTGCTTTGGTGCTATTCAGTAGTGCATCCACCTCCTAACGAACTGCCCCTGGACTGGCTCTATCTTAGTTCAATTCAAGATGCTTGGACAGGAGCCTGTGCCGCAAGGCTAAAATCCATCCTGGCAACTAAAAGGGGAAAAAGGCAAGAAAAAAACAAAAAGCAAAAAGAAAAAGGAAATTGGAGACTGATTTAACGGGCCTCAGCTGCATGGGCTCGCTCTTTCCACACTCGCCATCTATTGACTAGATAGCCTAGACTTCTAGTTTCGAAGGATGAGCGATTGATTGCAAGACCGGCCGTCATCTCGCAGGTAGATAGACAGTCACTTTGCCTGCGTCCGTCGTCTGTCTCGAGTCTCGATCTTCACCCTTTCCCCCGCGTTGCGCGGATTACAGTATTTCCATCCTTATCTTCCAATCCATTCGATTCATTCGCTGTTGCTGCACCAGTTAATTCGGCTTCTGTGTCTCCTCGCATTTGCATGATAATTATTTATCCTTAATATCCACGTATATAATTAACAAGTGCAGCACCATCCCCTCGAGGGTTCAACCTTCAGGAGCTGTTCCAACCTGAGGTACGTGCACGTTTACGCAAGCATAGGGAGGCTGGATTGTTCAGCCTTCAGAACTCGAGACGACCGGCCTGGAATCGGCTGACTGGGTGGTCACCGTAGATTCGTTTGGCGACAATTGTCGAAATTACTGCTGCTGGCCAGCGTCATCGTTCTCCCCGACAGTCGTCGACCCACGGCTGTTGACCTTCATCTCGACTCGCAGACTTGAATCAGATCGACGGATGCCGTATGCATTGCTTTGATTTGGATCTGTGGGAACGGGCCCGACTGCTGTGCGTGGTCAACTTCCGATCCCGTTGGTGTTAATGGTTGGAAGCTCCGACTCGTCTGTTCGTTCTGAAAGATAGAATCCATGGCCACAGACGTTCAATATCAAAGCCCTTCAGCGGCTCAGGCGTTCCCCACGCCATCGACAACGCCGCATCGGGTGCCCTCCATACATGTCCGCAGCGGTTCATCGCCGATTCGCTCCGCATCACCTCTTGCCCCTCACGACTTTTCCCCCGAAGGACCGAGTGATCTGGACGATGTGGGAGATGAAGATACTCTGTCACCCTTTGACCCGCGAAGATTCACACCCACCCTACATGCCTCCTTAGTGTCGGAGATTCTCTCACTGCGGCGGGAGGTGGAGAACAAATCCAAGGCGATCGACGTGCTGGAGAGGAGCTTGGACGAGTCCCGGGGTGAGAACGAGGGTCTAACTGACCGTTTGTCACGAAGCACAAAAGAGACCCGGTCTCTGAAGCATCAATTGCAGCTCCTGGAGGGTGGTACTTCCTCAGCTTTGACCGAGCTGGCAAAAGAGAGAGATGAAGCTCTGGAGAATATCTCGGATGTACGAAGGAAGCTGGAACAGGCGCAAAAGAAGGCCCGCAGTCGAGAAGAGGAGCTCGAGCGAACCCAAAATCTCTTAGACCGAGAAAGAGAGTCGTGGGAAGGAGAGCGTAGAAATCTCGAGCGCAAGGTCCATGTGGTAGAGGGCCGGCTGAAAGTCGTCTTGAATGAGGTTGCCATGGCGCAAGCAGCAGCTTCCTTGCCCCCTGTATCGTCGAAGCCGCATCCCCCAGAAGCTGTCAGACCATCCACGAACGAGAGAGGGAGCGATTCGGCCAGTGTGCATTCCAGCAGCCAAGGACGACGTCGGACAAGCGTCACCAGTGTGAGCTCCGAGGATGATGCCGACTTTCATAATGTGCGCTATTCTACTGCCAGCCTTGCGAATGCTCGAGACAACAAGCCCAACGGAGTGAGTCTGGCGCAGGAACTGGCATTCGACGAGGAGGACGAGTTCGACAATCTGCATGACGACTCTGTTCTGGATTCGCCCGAAGCGCTACCAGAAGAACGGCCGACTTCGGTCCACTCCCATGTGTCCCTGTCGATGAGCCTGAAGGCTCGAAAGATCCTTGGTCTTTCCATTGACAGCAGCATAGACGGCCATGCAGTGATTGACAGAGGCCTAAACAGTCCTGCCAAGGTTTCCTCGCCCACATTCGAATATCGAGACACTGGTATCCAGTACTCCCCGCCGCCGTCTCCTCAATTACCTCCTGAAAGTCCACTTGAGCATAATTCGCAGGCGTTGCCACTCTCTTACCAGGCAAAGGACAGCGCTACTTCGACATTGACTATCGACATGAAGTCGACATCTTGTCAGACAGTTGGCGACCTGCCCAGCCCTCCGTGGACACCCCAGGTCGCCGAAACACCAATGACTGCAGCCCCGCAACCGGCTGCAACGGCCTCAACATCGACGCAGACCGATCTCATTCCAGCCCCTGCGGCAGACGAACAAGATACGGTTGTCAGTCCTACAAAATCAGTTCCTGCGGCAATTGAAGTTCCCATGATCGCCATCCACCCGCCGCGTTCCGAGCCTTCTTCGCCTCGAGGAAGCGTGGTTCTGCCACCTCAGACGAAAACCGTCTCCTGTCAAACAACGTTCAAAACCATCATCGACAGTCGATCGGTTGCCATCCAGACCGAAGAGATTCGTATCGACAAGCGACCGGTCAAGTTGCCGGCTAGCTTGCTTCCCTCTGCCATCCCCGACATGCCGCTGAATGTGTCGCGTGCTCAGAGCAGTTCAGATTCGCCCATCCAGCCGTATCGACCCCCGTCACGAAGGCTGGAGCGCGGAGAAACCAAACCGCCTCCGCTTCCTGCCAAGGCTCCGTCGAGAAGCAAACCGCCCGCCACGGTGCAAGCCTATCCTGGGAACAACGACAACGGGCCATTATCGGAGGATTCTAAATCTGACTTGAGGCGGCCCTTTAGATCAAGTAGTCTTTTTGCCGGCTTCGAGGATGGAAATGACGAAGACTCGCGGGAGACAACTCGAGATATCTTCACGGATGACGAGCTGCTCAATCGGCCGTTTGCTTCATACAAACTGAAAAGGGGCAAGCTGATTTCGGCTCAGGAAAGATCGAGTCTGGACGATACCGTACTGGCAGAAGTTGATGAGCATCCCCTCGATGCTGATTCTCACTTACAAGAGGATCTGGAGCCGTCTGAATCGTCGCCGCATGGGCAGAGGCGAGGTGTGACAGGTTCAGGGAACGAGCGGGATGGCCGGCCGGCCACAAGGATCCCTAACGCCGCAGCAGCGCATCGGCGAAGAGCACGCAGCCCAAGCGAGCCGAGTATTGACAGTGGCAGCGGGGCGTCGAGCGTCGCCCCTCCGTTCCCTGTTCCAATTCGCCTCAGTTCAAGAAAATTCCCCAGCAATGGGAGCGATGGACGGCAGAGTCCAACTCCCTCCAACCCGCGCAACTTCTCCGATCGCGGACGAGCGCCCATTGTGCGGAGACCGACACTGCGGCGAGTGCGTTCAGCAGCGGCCATGTCACAATCCGAGCATCCAGAGCGGCCGCCGAGCCAGTCGTCTCCATCCTCCTATGGGCTGGAAAGTCCTCAGTATCCGCCGCTCCCATTTGATGATATTACGGCGCCTCGGGACAGGATGGCTGTCGGAAGACGGTCGTCGCAACGTCCCTCTCTTCCTCGACCCTTCGCCCATGAACGGCAAGACTCGAACGCAACGACTTCGGTCCAGCCAACCAGTGTGGTCGACGCCATCGCGCAGACAATGATCGGAGAATGGATGTACAAGTACGTTCGGCGGAGGAGATCCTTCGGGGGCGTCGGTGAGCCCAAGGACAGTTGGGAGGGCAAAAACGCCGACGAGGTGTCGGCCAACATTACCAACAGCGGAGTGCGTCACAGGCGATGGGTTTGGCTCGCGCCATACGAGCGAGCGGTCATGTGGAGCAGCAAGCAGCCCACTAATGGTCCTGCGCTGCTAGGCAAAAGTGGCCGCAAGCGTAAGTCCTCAGCTCCCCCAAAAAGAGTTATGGGTTCGTACCGATGAGACTAACTGGCACAAGTGATCATCCAATCCGTTCTCGACGTCAAGGACGATAACCCCCTGCCCAAGGGAGCGACCATTGCAAACCCGTTCAACCGATCGATCCTGATCTTGACTCCAAAGCGCGCCCTGAAATTCACCGCCACAAGCATCGAACGGCATTACGTCTGGCTGACTGCACTCTCATTCCTGAGCCATTCGGCAACGGGCATTCAAGACCTCGCCGCTCTGCCTCCTGTCCCGCAGGTCGAGTTCGAGTCGCCGGCGCCCACCGCGAGCCTCCGCCGGAACCCAATTCGTGACTCGATCCGCATCGCCAAAGGGCGCCCGCGGCCCAACATCAAGGGTAGACGCAACAAAGCACCCGCCCCGGTGCCCGAGCTACCCGCCAATGGTTCGGAGATAATTGACTCGATGCTCGACGCGGCCGATCCTCCGACCGTGCCTCGGTTCTCCTCCCACTCACGCAAACGCAGCAACACCACGTCCCGGATGCCCGTGATGCGCAGCTTTTCCAGTCAGGGAACCATGCCGTCGATCCCATCCATTCACAGCGTGACCACGCGCGCGGGGTCCCCAACCTCGCACGGGCATGGCCTCAACAGCGGCCGCAGTAGCTTCAGCCGGCGCACCTCGGAGGCCAGCGGGCCATCCAGCATCGGGACGGGCAACTTCTTCGACGCCATTGGCACCGTTCGCATGGAGGCATTTATCGATCAGACCGCGTCTGTTCGGTATCGCCCGGGGACGCGGTCGCGGCACGGCCGCAAGCCGTCGAGCCAGTGGGGATCGGGCAGTCAGCGGTTCTACGGGGAATTTGCCATGCCTGCGGACAGCGAGCCCGATCCGTTCAGAGGTTTCTAGCTGTACGAATTGATTTTTTGTCTTGTATATCGTTATTACTGTATGTTGCAAGAGATACCACTTGACGCTTCGCTTGTATTTCCGCATTCGGTCTTCTTGAAAAGTCAGTCAATATGCATATACATATATCTCTATCGCAGGACACAACCATCAAGGTCATCCGCCGGATACGCTTCCTCTTCCATCAGGACATACTCCGTAGAACACTAATCCCAGTCCATTTTCAATTCCATATCACAATACAAATCACAGCTTAGCAGCCTCCTTCACCTCCCCAATCTTCAACTTGGGCGAATACTTCTTCAACACGCCCTCGTTGTGGTACTACTCCGTACAAGCATTAGCCTCTTTTCATGTGTACCTTGAAAAGGCAGAACTCACCTTCCAAAACTGTTTCGAGGCATCCTTGCCTGCCACACGCTTGAGGATCTTGGCGCCGCCGGGATGCTCGTCGACGAACTTGGTCACGTCGTAGACGCTGTTGTCGATGATGATGTAGAGGCCCTTGTCGGGGGTATTGTGGGTTGCGACCTCGGCGGGGGTGAAGGATTGGGTCATTTCGTTTGTTCTTTGGGTTCTGTTCTCTCTTGATATGCTGGTGATGGTGGTGGTCTGTGGTGATCGCGTGTTGATGTCGATGTGGAGGTCTCGTGGTTGACTGATGGACAGTTGGAGTAGAATGGGGAGATGAGTAGTGGAGTACTCCGTACTCCGTACGGTAGCTCTCTATGAAGCTGGGGTCTAGTCTACTACTGCCGAGGTAAACCGTAAACCTGGCGTCCGAACCGCGGTCGGTGTCAATTCTAATGGGCGGGCGGTGATTGGTTACTCCATCTTCCGCTGCGGACCTTACCTTTCTTAGAACAGAGTACTTCGTAGTGAAGTGGGTCACAGGATACCATATTATCTGGTTTTATTGTTGCAGAAGTGCTACGGGAGTATATACAGATACAGATAGATGTGGATGCTGATGCTGACGCTGACGCTAAATTAATCCTTACTCTTCTCGCCGGCCGCACCCTGCCCCTTGGGCACTTTGCGATCCAGCCCCAGCGTCTCCAGGTCTTTCTTCTTGTAGTAATGCGGCGCAACCTCGACCAGCCATTCTGGCTGCAGCGGCATGTTGCTGCGCATGTACTCCTTGCTCGTCAGGACCAGTTCGTAGTAGATCACCCAGCGGGGGTTGACCTCGAACAAGGTACTCGACGGGTGGAGATAGACCGTCTGGCCGTTCTTGACCGTCCGGTAGCTGTCGCCGCCGCGCTGCAGCCGGGCCGCGTTCGGGAAGAAGCCGGCCGTAATCGCCTTCTGGATGGGGATGTAGTTGTTTGATCCGCATGTGCTGATAGTGACCTCGACGCGGTCGCACAGCTTCGCCAGCTGATCGCGCACGTCGCGCGCGCGTGTCAAGCTACGCTGCTGTAGGAAGTTCTCGCGCGCCCAGATATAGCTGAAGTCCGAATCCACCCACTGGTTCCAGATGTTGAGCAGCGTCAGGTGGTCGCCGCCGTCTTTGACGGTGAACCGGTTGCGCGCGCTGTCCGCGTGGATCTTCTTGTCCTTGGGTCGGAAGAAAAGAGCGCTGGCCTCGCCGAGCATCGATACAATCGACAGAACCTCCTCCACGCAGCCGTACTTGTCCGCCGCGAGGATCGCCTTGGCCAGCATGGGGTCCGTGGGAAACTCGGCCATCTGCCGTCCAATCTTGGTCAGCTCCCCGCGATCGTTCAGCGCCCCCAGGGCATACAGCTGCTCGAGAGCGCGGATGATCGTCTCGGCCGGCGGCGGGTCCATAAAGTCAAAGTCGAGCAGCTGGTCGATTCCCAACGACTTGAGCATGAGAATGACACTGCTCAGGTTCGTCCGTTGGATCTCCGGCGTAGTGCTCTCTTCCAACTCGTTGTAGTAAGCCCACCGCGTGTACAGGCGGAAACATTTGCCCGGCCCAACTCGACCGGCTCGACCAGCTCGCTGGTTGGCCGACGCTCGCGAACAAGGCGTCACCACTAGACTCTCCATGCCTGTGCGCGGGTTGAAGACATTCTCCTTGGCGAATCCAGGGTCTATGACGTAGACAATGCCGTCGATCGTCAAACTGGTTTCGGCGATGTTCGTGGCCAGCACGACTTTCCGCGCTTTTGGTGGGGTGGGCTCGAAGATCTTAGTCTGGAGCTCAGACGGTAGGTTGGCGTAGATGGGACAGATGATCATTTCAGGGATCTTGCTCCCCAGTTTGCGGGCCGTCTCCTGTAGGCTCTGTTCGGCCGCTTCAATCTCTTCCTGACCGGTCAAGAACACCAGGATATCCCCTTGTCCCTGGCTGACATGGATCTGGAAAACGGTCGTGATGGCGGCAGCCAAGTAATTTGCCTCGGGCTGCGAGGTGTAATGAATGTCCACGGGATACCGACGACCAGGAATGTTGAAGATGGGTGCATCGTCAAAGTATTTCTGGAATTTCTGTGCGTCCATGGTCGCAGAGGAGATGAGAAGCTTCAGATCCGGCCGGGCCTTGGCAATATCTTTGAGGAGACCACAGGCAATATCTGTAGGCACTGTTCGCTCGTGCGCCTCGTCAATCATCAGGGCCGAGTACTGCCCCAGGTCCGGCTCGGTTAACAGCTCACGCAGCAGCATACCATCGGTCATGTACTTGAGTACCGTCTTGTCGCTGGTGTTGTCCTCGAAACGGATGGCGTAGCCCACTTCGTTGCCCAGCTTCACTCCCATTTCTTCCGCCACACGAGCCGCAACACTCATGGCGGCCACCCGTCGCGGTTGGGTACATCCCACCTTCATGCCGTTTTTGGTGAACCCGGCCTCGTGGAGGTACTGCGGGATCTGGGTGGTTTTGCCGGACCCAGTCTCTCCTACAATGATTAGGACTTGGTGATCATGCACCGCCTGGATGATCTGATCCCGGAACTGGTAGATGGGCAAGCTCTTCCGGGTCTCCTCGATCGACGCCGCTTTCTTCTCCGCCGCGTCCAGCTTCTCCTGAAGCAGCCGCTGCTCCTGTGTTAATGGTTTGCGGGTCCCCTCGAGCTTGGTGTCCATGACGAAATTGATCTTCTGCGAGTCGTCAAAGACGTACTCATAGTCGCCCTCGTCCACGAATTCTGCCCGTTTGATCTGCGCCTTGGCCTTGGCCGTCTGCTCCATCTCCCATTCCTCGTGCTCAGTGATGAACCTTTCCTGACCGCGCTCGTCACGGTCCACATATCGCTTGTACAGCGCCTCCTCTTTCTTCTTTCGATCAATCTTGCCTTTCTCCGTGATGTAGTCCTCTGGCATCATATACCCGTCCAGGTGGTCGTCAATCCGTAAGCGCTCCTCCGCGATCCGCAGCACCTCCCGGTTGCGCGCAAATTCTTCCTTCTCCCGACGGGTCAGATTGGGATTCTCGCGCAGCTCGGCCGTCTCCTCTGCGACCTGCCGCCGCAGCAGTGCCAGCCGCTCTGTCTCTCGCTTCTTGAGGTACTCCTGCCGAGACCGCAGCCGCAGATCAGGCATGACGGACGCCCGCGCCGCCGCATCGTCCGCCAGAGCCCGCCGTCGCGCGGCTTCACTCGTTCTCGTCCGATCCTCGACGATCTTTTTGCTCTTGCCATCATCCTTCTTAGCCAGACGCTTGGCCAACTCGTCCCGCTCCTCCAGGTCCCGCTTGCGCTCCAACTCCTTCTTTGTCTCCGGATCTAATTCATCGGATGCTGTGGATCGAGGGGACGCCGACCCATCCTGCAGTCGCGTGCGCTTCGGTGGCGATTCATCAAAGTCTTGCCCCTCTTCACCCCCATCCTCATTCTCGTCGTCCGGGATCTCCTCGTCGCCCCACCGATCCTCAAAATCATCCACAGCCCGTCTTCGCAGCTTCTTCGAGCGCTGTCGCTCGCGACTACCCTCATCGCGGCTACGGCTGCGGTCGCGTTTCCGGCGACTATCCTCCTTCTCCCACCGGCCGCGACTCCGGTCCTTGTCCTTGTCCCTGTCCTTCTCTCGGCGTCTCTGTTTGTCGCGCTCCGCCTCAACATTCTGCGGCGCCAGCGAGCTCGCCGTATCCCCTGGATCAGGCTCCATATCCACTAACCGGTATTTCTTCTTCGACGCGGCATCGCTGCGGTCTCGACCCGGCGCGCTACTGGATCCAGACGATTCCTTCTTGCCTGCGCGTCGGTAGAGCTCCGCACAGAATGAGCTTACTTCATCGGCATTTCCGTCGAGGAAGGGGAGGAGTTTGTCCTGTAACGAGGTCGCGGATTTGGCGGTACTGGCGGTGGCGAGGACGAAGTCGACGACGGTGGGATCCGACGCGCCTGTTAGGCGGATCAAGGAGTCAGATACAAAGGTTCTGTGATCCATTGCTATTGGCTATCGGTGTAGATGCGAGGGTGAATGCGTTCAACGTGTTGCAAGCTTTTTGAGCCCTTTGCTCTAGTAGATGCTATCGCGCATGATTAGACTGTTCAGGAGTCGAGTCGAAACGAACAAAGTAGCCCGTTGTAGAATTTTAGAGGTAAAAAAAAGAAGCAATGAAATTGCAACAAAAGCAGCGTGACCGAGGAACCAACGGCCTTGGGATGGATAGATAGTTGTCGGAGCGGAGGTCGCGAAAATCCACACCGAAAGGTCAAGCTGCGGCGCCAAGAAGTCAAGCAGTGGCGAGAACATAGAGATACTCGTCCATGGTAGTCTACACACTATTTACCCCTGGTACAGAGGGGAACGGTCTTTATCTTAGAAGCTCAAAAGAATGCATGGATCAAGGCAAAGAGATTTAATATGTTCTCATTCTATCTACCACCAATTGTTGCGTCCAGACTCAACACGTATAAATCACAAGTATTACCCAGTTCTCAAGCCCGCTTGATCCCATATCGGCTGGCCAGTCCGTGCTTCCCAAGGACTGCAGTTGGAAAATAAAAACAGAGAAAAATAATGACAATGGGTGAAGAGAAGATCCAGCCGAATGGAGATGGGGTCACAAATTTGTAGGAAAGGTTCATTCATCATCATCACCGCCCAAGTATCCATTGCACTCCGATTCACTCCAACAAAGGAAAAGAAAGAGACAAAAAGTTCAAAACACAGGTCCGACTGCTCGCTACTCCCTTGAATGGTATCCTTGCTGAATATCCACTGGCGATGCGAGAATGGTCGGAAAAAAATAGATGAGATCAATGGCTTCAGATGTTGCGAGAAGAAAAAGGGGAAAAAAGAACAGGTTCATCATACACGGCAGGGAATCCAATCATGCAGGACATTGGTACATCTCGAAGAGAAAACAGGCGGTATCAGAACGCTAATCAGACTTCTGACAAAGGAAAAAGATTCTGTAACGAGCGAAGGGTGACTCGTACACGAGTCTAGGTCGAAGCTCAAAGCCGTTTTCGACCACGTAATTTGAAGGGGGATGAGTCGATATGCACAGGGAGGGATCCTTCTTGATTCAAAAAGAGCGAAGCAGGCTCGATCATAGACAGACAGCTGGCGTTCAGAATCTCAACAGCGAACCCCTAATGCTGTTCGAACATCGATATGGTAAGAAGTGTAGAAGAAAATTATCGAGGATTCCAGGTCACACGTCGATCATTTCGGCATCTTCAGCCAGGATCTCGTCCGCAGGGCCCCAGTTGCCTTCATAGACCGTGGCCCCAGCACGGCGTCGACGTTCCACGAATTGGACCCCATGGGTTTCCAGAACCTGGTCTGCTGTGGGTCGGTCAGAAGGATCGGGTGAAATCATCCACCGGACGATTTTGTCCAAAGCTTGCTCGTGGCTGGCATCGATCATGAAGCTCGGAGGATTGACAAGCTCTCCACTGCGCGCTAGAGGCACTGCCTGACGAGGGCGGCTGTTCAGAAAACTATCTTCCCCAAAATCGTCATCGCCCAAGTCCGAGGCGCAGAGTTCCTCGAATGATGGCCCTTCCGAGATGGGATTTCCGGAAGCGTCGCGGAAGATGCTGGTCTCGGAGCTCCAGGTCAAGCTAGGCACGTCACTCATATCACCGTTCCGAAGCTTCTGCCATGAGAGACCATTATCGGGGAGTTCCACGTTGCCCGCAATCTCGAACATTATCAGGCCCAGCGAGAATATGTCGGCAGGTTTATCGAAGCGGCCCATCAGAATCTCAGGGCCGATGTACTCGCGATCTCCTTCACCCTCTATGCCGTCTTCCGCAGGCCATCTGGTTGCCATGCCAAAGTCGGCAATCTTCAAGACACCCTCGAAGGTAATAAGGATGTTTGCCGGCTTGAGATCCAGATGGATGAAGCCGGAGTCATGAATGTGCTTCAGACCCTGCTGGAGGTTAGCCCTTGCCCACCATTCTAATTTTCAACAGGAAACATAGACAGGTTTGACATACCAAGGACAATTCTAACAATATCTTCCAGATCCGGAAATCATCCAATCTCGCCTTGAGCCCAACCTGGGCAAGGAACACATCCAGGCTACCTTCCTCGCAAAATTCCGTCTGGATGTACAGGTGGCCGCTGTCTTCCCAACTGTCGACGAACGAAATCACATGGTCCGAGTTACTGAGGGCTTTCAGTACATCCACCTCACGGATGCGGCGCTCACGGTCTTTCAGGCCGGCATACGGCTGTTTTGATTTCTTGACTGCCCAGACCCGTGCAGGCAGCGCCCCGGGAGACTTGGCACCATTCGGAAGAGAAAATATGGATGATAGTGACATTTCATGAGCCTGGGCCACGCGATAGACCTGGGAGAACTCTCCTGTTCCCACAAGCTCTACATGTTCAAAGCGAGAGGTCAAGCTTGGGTCCACATCCGGGGCGTGGTACCCGCTCAATGAGAGGCTAGGTCGCTTTCCCGATTGCATGAAAGAATCACGTGGGCCGGTGGGTGTTGCTGGCAAGTTCGAGGAGTTGAAGTCCGGCTGGAGCGAGTGCTGGTCGTTGTGTGCGGAAATGGACAGACCACTGGGATCTGGAGGGAAGAGGTGATCCTGAGGTGTGCGAGGGGAGCCCCGCTGGAACCTGTCATGTAAAGGACTCGAGTTGTTTCCGAGTGCTTCGGATAGTCGTTCCAAGGATGCGATCTGCTGGGTGGCTGGCGGATAGGTTCGAGAGGGGAAGAAAGTTTGCTTCGTTGGAGTCGGCGGAAGATCGTATTCACTCAATGGCTGACTGTCCGGCTGAGCGCAAGGTGACTGAGACTGTGCTAGCTCATCACCGTCCACGCTCACGAAGCTGCCTCGACGCGACAGGTCAGGCTTATTAAATGAGTTCCCAAAGATACCCATGCCACGCGCGAAAGGCCCCGACGTGGGACGCGCGCTGGGGGGGTTGGACGGGGAGGGGGATGGCACGACATCTGCTTGCGGCATCAATCGAGGGCGTTCCCACTCGGGCATCGGCTTCTGCCCCGTGGGGAACAGATTGATGGGTCGCTTGCAGGGGGTATCAGGCATGTTCTTGTTGAAACCGAGCATGTTCTGGTGATCTTCTGCATTACGATTCTTCTTCGAGATGAGGCCCGTTGACATGAATGCGGCCGGCAGAGGCTTGACCAGCTTGTAATTCTCCGGTGTCGCAAACGAGTCGACGGAGGATGTCGAGTCCTCACGACTTAGGTGTCGTACGGCACCAGGTCGTGTCGCACCCGCAGGAAGAGACTTGGAGAAATCGAAAACGCCGCGCGGCCGCTCGGACTTATGCATGGGCTCATGAGTAGGCGAGTCGTCTGCCAGACTTGAATTGGACGAGGACTGTGTAATAGTTCTGGAAAGCGGATGTGCTGCAGGACGCACCTGTCCCGCACCCCCCGCGCCATGTGACGAGAAGAGAGGGCTGACTGGTGCAGGTCGCGGAGAAAAGAGCCCCTCGCGATTCGGCTGGAAGAGGTTACCGTCCAGAGACATGCGCGGCCGGATGGTCATGGGAGAACCTGGATCCGCCGTCTCGGTTGTTTCGCCTATATTTCTGGGTCGGGAGAAAAGGGAGCGGTCGGTTTGGCGTTGTTGTAGTGTCGAGCGACGGAGAGATGAGGAACGTTTGGGAATCGTGTTGAACGGGCTACTGAAAGGCGGAACAGGTGAAGGAAAAGATGGCGTATCAGTGACAGCTGGAGTTTCTGCAGCAAAATCTTCAACAGTGCTGGAGGGAGGGCCCTCGTTGTCGAAGATACTGAATTCGCTGGTGTAGTTGGCGGCGTGAACACTTCGCCTCTTGGCGGAAGGACTGCCTCTCGATGCTCGGTCGAGGTTCATAATCCCGTCACTACGTTTTAACGGGCTTACTGTAGCAAATGAACCAAAAGTCCCACTGCGTCGTTTCTCGATCCGAGACAGTGTCGGCCGCGGTGCAGGAGTGTTTTCTGCACAAGTCGAAGCCTCGCTCAAGCCCGTGCCTTCAGAGACATTGTCATTAGACTGTACGTCAAGCGCTGGAGTCCCAGGCGTGTTCTCCGCGCCGACTGGCGATAATACCATGATTGGAGCCGGCTGCGCGGGCTTGGCATTCCCTTGGTCTGTCGAGATGTTGAGGGCCCGCTTGACGGGACTTCGCGGTGATGTTCGCGCCCGTCGCATGACCGGCCTTGTGATTTTGGCACTGGGTGGGTACGGAAGCGCGAACGGAGATGGATGGGATGTACTGGGGAAGAGTACAAAGTTGTTCTGTGTGGATCGTCGCGATGGTGAGAGAGGGGACGAGATAAATGGCGTGCTTTTCGATGGCGAGTGACTTCGAGATGCGAGAATTGTGAAATTGGAGCTCTTCGAAGGGGATCGCGATAATGACCGGCGCAACTGTCTGATGGCGGAGCTTGCATCAACATGATGGATCCCTGAGTGTGAGGGCAAATGCAGTGTGCCGCCCGCATCGCGATGCGGTGAGAATGTTGCTACCATTTTGGAAAATATCGGCAACAACTGTTATCGCGCTTAAATGATAACGTCGGTTGCTGTAAATGCGGAAAGAAGAGATACGCTCTGAATAGTTGTGATGGTGGATGATGCCGCAATGAAAAGAGCAATCACCACAAAGGCTGAAACCAGACCGCGACAGGCGTTCACAACAACAAAGTAATGGGAGGAGAGAGCGCCAGTGGCGGTGCTGTTGTCCTCGTGTCTGACTTGAAGGCGAGACGAGTCGAGACAGCAGTGGAATGCTGTGAGACTTGGGGCCAAAGCAAACAACAGCTATTGTTTCAAAGCGGGACGAACAGTATCAACAATGCGAAACAAATGACGAGTGGCACTTTCACCAAATCATGGCGAGCACCAAGTTCCGAAAGTCCTTGGCAATGTCCCATTCAATCCCAAGGGAAATGTGCCAGTAGGGGAACCAAGAAAGGCACGAAAAGAGTGTTGAGCCTCCTTTGTGCCCGCTGTAGCACTGGGACCACACGTCTGAAACACTCGGTGGTATGGCGGTTCTATTTTCCTGGAGCTCTTCGGAGCGCGACCAATAGACAAAGGAATGTTTTGGAGTGACAACAGAACGTCAGAGAAGCAAGCGCGACGCGAACAGGCGCAAGAGCGACTGGCGAGAGGCACAGGCGCGAATGAGTTTCTGACGCGAATAATACACAACAATGACGAACTGCCAAGGGCGCGAGAATATGCGAAGAGTTCGAGACGATGAAAGGGCGGATTTGACTGATTGAAGGGGAGTTGACAGCAGCAATATGGTTTCTCCCTTGAGTCTCCCTTTGCTCCTTTAAACGTTGAATKGCGAGCTCTTTAAAGCAGACGAGCAGGGCGCACAAGGGGTCGAGAGATTATGGGCAGCGTCCCGAAGAAGTAAAAGACGCCAGACTCGAGAGCTTCCAGACAGCCACGCGAAGGCAAGTAAAGGTCGACTGGTCGGAAGAGAGGGGTTCGCGAAGGAAGGGATGAGCTGATGGAGTCGATAAACGGAGGGGTGGACACTGGACGATAAACGGAAGTTGCGGTATGCAGAGTCAAAGCCCAATAAATCATCCGAAGAGAGGGGGAGAACGGGGAGGATCTGATATGGTGGGTTAAAAAGGCTGTGGGTTCCTCTTTCCTTTTGGATGAGTCCGACGACAGTAGTTGAGATCTTATTGTTCTGGACGATCAAAGCTCGGTAGGTTGATGTTATATTGAGGATAGAGAGTTTAAGGGGAGGCGAAAAAAAGTTTCAGTTACGTGAGCCTATGTCAGGCACCGTCAATCGTCAGACTCCGTCAGTCCGTAGGAGGACTTGTGAGAGGATGGAGTATCTACTGGAGGATTCGCCCCCCATCCCCAGCCAATCCTCAGGCGGGACTCGATGTTTTTGGTTTCGCACGCGCAGCGCGTCTTTTGTTGTTGACTGTCTGCCCGTTTGGGGTTTAGCGCCGGGAGCGTCACGCGTATCCCCCTCCCGACCCCAAGGGTTCCGTGGATCATACGATACAATACCGTAACAACAACAACAAAACAACAACAACAACAACCACCTGCCTGCCTAGATACCTTAGTCAACAACACCACCAGTTTCTTACTAGATACTTTCGATTTGATTCTTATTCTCGAATAGAAATTTCTATGATAGAAACAGGCCAAATCCCGCAAACGACGGGCTTCTAGTTTGATTATTGTCAAAAGAGCATCGATAAACTCTCCTTGATCTACACGGTATCAGGGCTGATACCGGAGAATCATGACAATAATGACTTCAATTATGGTCCCTGCTCCTTCCTATCGATAATGTTGATAAGACGGACACGCGGGGGTCGATGGCTATATCCGTACGGGTTTTGGATTACAGGGATGATTATCTTAGGCATGATTCCAGTAGGCAGTAGCCACTTCTTTGCTTTTCTCCCTTGCATGTGCTGGAGATTATCTAACCTCCATCAAATCCAGGCTGTCGTCACACGGCCTACCTATTTGTTTACCAGAATCCCTTGCCACTGTGTTTAGATTACCGCAATAGGTAATCTTAGGCAGAGTCAGTGGCGCGATCTTACTACGTTTCTCATACGAGGAGTGCCTTGATGTAGTACTCCACATAGCTATGGGTGTGGTCACTCTGCAATGTCCGTAGTAAAGCCTTGCTCTGATTCCAACGGCTTACACTCACTCCATGAGAACCTTACTCCATACGTGACCAAGGAATCAACCAAGTCCAACATCACCACCTGATTGTGCTAGAAAATATATAATAGTCATCAATGCCATCGGAAGTCGCAGCAAGTACTCACCAAACCTGTCCATCACTGAGCGCTGAGTATTGGAGACCACGGTATCAGTGATACCCCTCAATCCACGTGTTTTGCCCTCTATCCTTATCCAAGGTCCGTTGATACGGAGCACTGATCTTGACACGTCCAACGCCATCTGAGAGGGAACATCATTACCATCGTAGAACCAACAGTCAATGATTGCCACGTCCTGCTCACCCATATGATCAACCGTGATTGCCAATGGTTCGCACTGAATATACCAAGTATTGATTCCAAACTTGGAGTAACCTGGCACTTGGTCAGAGTCCTCCTTCTCTTCCCTTGCTTACCTTTCCTACATACAGGGTTATCGACTTATCCCCCACAGATGATCGCCAACGCATGCTGCATCCCGATCCATTGAAACTCTGTCTCCTTGGCCGATGGGGGGTCAATGCCCCAAGATGATCAGCGCGGTCCGGCTCATGCTGACAAGGCTTTTATCTGTATCCATGATCATATCTATGGTTATCGTTATCATGCTGATGCAAATGATGATAGTGCTTCATTACATCTCTATAACCATGTCACAAATTCAGCCATGTATATATTTAGATATATATATATATCCCGAGTTCCTACTTGGTTAATTACTGCGACATATATATATATGTGTGTGTGTGTATGTGTGTATATTTGCCTGCAGTTCCATGTTAAGCGTTCGGCGGGCAGACTGTAAATCTCAGGCGTCTGACAATCAATGCAGGACCTGAACCCAAACTGCCAATATCGTCGACCCTGAATTGAGCTTATTGAGAGTTGAAGGATGGGCATCCCTCTCCGGAGACCAGACACCCAAAAAAGCTCTGTGACTAAGCAACCTAGAATAAGTTATCGTTCAACTAGCCTCTCGAGCCAAGACCCCTTGCACCATCCTCATCGTCAGAGCTCAATTTTGTTATGTCTTGCCGAATTCCTTGGAAGATGCTCTGTATCAGGCTGGCTGGAGTCAGATATCTCGGCTCTCTGGTCCGAACACCACGGAGCTAACTGTTGCAACGACTCGCCACCATGTCATTCAACGTTGACAATATGATACGTCCCACTACCATCCGCCATCGCACTGATCGCGCTGGTTTCTATCCTGCTGCACGGGATGCCCGATGAATCAAGTCCACTTTCCCTGGATGCGCCCTTTATTCGTTTCATCTTGTTTTAGTGCCATCATGAACACCGGGGTTTACCTCTTTGGGGACTGGAGCGATGTCCTTCTTCTGGTCGACCAACTGGGGTAGTCTGAGGACCAGTGGGCTTGACCGAAGACCCCTTGATTCCCCTTGATTTCGTCATTGGCCTGCGGGATTTCTGGAAGCCGTCCAGTGTACCGTCCATACGGTGTGTTCAACTCAACTGATGTCATTAGAGATTTGGTGGGTTTTCTAGGAGCAGGAAGTGACGTATCACCCCTAGGCTTGATGTCAGTTGTCAATATTGTCAACATCAAGTGAGCCCTGTGTAGTCTGGGTGCAATGAGGTCAGACAATGCGTCCGCGGCATGCGATCGAACCTACAGGTCAATCAATAAGCGTCCCGATTTCTTCATGTTGTTTCTCATCAGCAAAATTCCAACAGGAATCCAATCCTTGTTGTCTTCGCAGAATGCGGCTATTACTCCAATGTCGTCGGCTAACGGACAGTATAGAGCATGCTAGATCTCAAGCACTGCGCTGTATTTCCGGAAACTTCATCCACGGATGTAGAACTGCAGAGAAAGTGGTATGGAGAAAATGCATCACCGGCAAATCAACCAAAGATCAAGCACATACAGGTGAGACACGTAGTAGAAGCTGAAGTAGCAAATTATCGATCACAACGTCCATGAGAGATTATGGTTGTGCTAATGTTGCAAAAAATATGTTCCCACTTGTTTCACATCAAAGTTACTAACATTAGCAATACTGCGACGCCACTTCAACCTGGAGCCTCCTCAGTCTTCAGCTGGGGTCACCAGAGCCGTTGTAGATAGCGTCCATGTTGTCCAATGCGTACAGGATAGTCGTCCCTTCAATCCGGTGACTGGTGATCATGCACATGCACA